>NC_042516.1:16036055-16336591 GCF_900963305.1 Echeneis naucrates
ATACATTACACAACAAGGAGGGAGCAGGAAGCTGGGCTGGGTTCCAACAGTGATGTTTCTCTCCTTAACCTCTTCATTATCACTAACTGGATAAATAAAGGCAGAAGAATGAGCATTTTCTGTCTGTCTGCCTGCCCAGTTACTTTAACCTTTTTAATATCTGAAGCTAAATTGAGGTAAAGGAGAGATAAAAAGCTACCCCATACATTAAAAAGGCAAAAAAGGGCAAGAGAAGAGAGAGTTCTGGTTGAGACACAGCCACAGTCAGTCCTGAGTAGAAACAAAAGGATAGAAAATCCCTGGTTTAGACACAGAGGGAGAATGGATTCAGCATGCTTGCTTTCCTCATATCAAACTGAAAGCATGTGAGTGAATGAGAAGTTATGACAGACAGCATGGCGACATGACAAAGTGTAACAGGGCCGTTATGTAGACAGGAAAGGGAGAGTGAAGAGGAGTAAAAGTCAAGAGGTCTTTGCATCCCCTTTCATGCACAGAGCAGGACACAGTTCTCCTTTAATACTCAGCCACATCAACATTCCTCCAAAGCTTATTGACAACATCAGCAATATTTGACCAGAATTACAGCTACATACCTGAGCTTCCCCAAGGGTCAACGTTGTTAATTCTGTTGGATGTCTCTCCCCAGGGGTCTGGGGGAGGGGCTACAGTAGATTGAGCTCCCCCACCCCATGGGTCAGAGCTTGAAGGAGATGTGGGTGATGCCACTCCCCATGGATCTGGGGGTGCTGCACCCCATGGGCCTGAAGCAGCAGGAGCAGCAACCATGGGTGGAGGTGAGGGGCCAGCAGAGCCCAC
Organism: Echeneis naucrates; assembly: GCF_900963305.1. Taxonomy (NCBI): domain Eukaryota; kingdom Metazoa; phylum Chordata; class Actinopteri; order Carangiformes; family Echeneidae; genus Echeneis; species Echeneis naucrates. Next base: position 16,036,875 of record NC_042516.1, read on the forward strand.
AGTGGCTGCAGCAGGGGCCCCCCACGGGTCCACAGCACTCAGCTCCATCAAAGCACTCTAAACATTAGAAAAATAAAAAGCAGAAGGAAACGTGAGAAATGGACTCGACTTAATACCAATCAAGTCGTCATTTGAGCATCAGAGTCTGAGTACTGTCACTGATCATGTGAGTCCCTTAATGGCAAAAAAACTCGCCATCTTCCAAAGACTACATCCAGCATAATAATGCATCATGCCACAAATCAATAGTGGTGTTGTTATAGGGAGGAGGGAGAACTGATAGGCTTTAACGCAATTGTAAAGAGACATTTATTTCACTTAACATGGTATTGTTAGATGTATCTCCACTCCCATCTAAAATTATTTATGTTTACATTGTGAACTACTAAATTCAGCAGGCTCAATTCTTGCACACTGCTCAAGTGCACAATTAACACAAGGTGGGAGAATTGAAAGAGATAGGTACAGGAGGTCAGGAGGTTGAGAGAAAGATTTTACACATACCTCCTCAGGCTTTGGTTTCTCCCTCTTGCTCTCCTCAATGGCCATCTGTAGTCTCAGGTCATCACCCCTGCGGAGTCGCTCCTCCTACCAATAACACACCGATGTCAGTAACCTGACACATGTGACCTCTAAAGCACACCATACATACTGATTCAGAATCAGTTTATTCCATAATTTCATTCTGAATTAGTGCAAGTTAAAACTTCATCTGTGCTTGTGACATACTCAATGGATAGTTTAACCAATCAACACATTTTTGTTGAACAAGATGCATTGTTCATGATACATGTGTATTTGCAGAAAATGAAACAAATAAGAACTGGTGTGAAAAACAACACCGGAACTGCCTGGCATGAACAAAGCCCAATCATTCACCTGCACATAGAAGACCCTCTGTAGCATCTACCCTACCTGAGGTATTAACTGGTATTAACACATAAGCAACAGAGATCTTTCATATTGATTCTGGAAATCCAAACCAATTTTGTGTACCTCAGGTCTTACGTCTCATGTCTCTAAATAACAATTATGGTGTTTACATGGTCTTTAGCATCCTGGTTTTGAGCATAGCCAGGATATGATGTTTACGTGAAACACAAAGAAAACTAGTTATTCATTTCCCTGTATACATGATGAATACCAATAACCTGTTTTCTGATCACTACATCCTATCTGCGCATGTGTGTGTTACGTCTTATACGTTTTTTGTTTACAGTTGCCGCGCAACAGATTGTGCGGCAATTGTAAAATAAAATAAAAATGAGACCTCTGTGGCTTCTAGCAGGCTTAGTCTTGTTAAATGCCCTTGCCGCCATGTTGGTTGTATATCTGGCACCTGCACAGACGGTGCTCAGCTGTGAGAAACTGAGGTCCGGTGTATACATGCTCTGGTATCCCGGCTTCTATCGGAGTACTCCAGGTGACAAAGCTGGTTTCTTGAAGCCGGGAAAAGAGCATAACCCAGTTTCTGAATTTGGGATATGGTGTTTACATGGACAAACACAAAACCGGGATACTAAAGACCATGTAAACACAGTAATTGATGACATTGTCCTTTATTTCACCTTCAATGATTTATATGCTAAAACCAGTCAAGTGGTTCAGTGGATGCTGGACTTTAATCATTTGTATACCTCAGACACTCAGTAAACACAGCACAAGAAAGTTAGAACAGGAGACAGTTGGAACAGGTAAGGCAGAGAAACTACTTGATATCGAGACTACGGAAGAGTGCATGCTCTCAGAGGGAAAGAGGGTGGAGAAGAATCATCAATGTTAAGAGACTCAATTTTTAATTTAGTTCATCATGACGAATTATTGCAAATGACATGTAAATTGCACAATTAAAAGGTTTGCGTTAATCAATTCTTTAAATGCTCACTTTTGTGGAGTTAGAATTTATCTTGACAAGGAATTGAAAAGCACTAATATTGCCCTTTTTATAAGTGCAACCAATATAGGTAGGAACATGTGGATTTACAACAAACTAATGTCTTGTTACAGTGTAGATTAAATCTGACATTTAAATTTTTAGGGAAATTACACACGACAAATAAGATCAGAAATGAATCTTTTTTTGATTGATCAATACTTGACACGTGTTTGAGCAATTCCAAACGACAGAGACACGGATATGTGATGACTGGCAGACCAGTCAGCTGGGCATACTCTCTGCCCCTGACCTTTTGGTGGATCTCTTTGCTGAGTGTGATTGCATAGCGGAACTCTGCATCCTCCAAAGGGTCCGCGCTAGTCTGGGGAGGTCAGGGGGTTACATGGTGAGAGCAAATCTAGGTGTATGTCTGGATAACATCAGTAATATCCCCCTGTTCACACTGCTGCTGAAAGTAAACATGGCTATGTGCCACCAGTGGGCGGCTTTGTGCTACCTGCTCTGCCTCTTCTTTACTCATCGCCAAAGCCAGCTGGAGCTGTAGATCTTCCTCTCCAGAGCTCTGGGGCCACGCTTGCTCAGGATCTGCCCCTCCTGAATGTGAGCCCAATGAAAGGCTGCCTCCCAGAGTGGGTGCTGAGGGAGCCGAGGAGGCTGGAGCAGAAACAGCAAGGTATACACATAAGTGAGAGCGAGCGGCTCATAGTGGCAGCAGCGAGGCCCTTCAGTGTGCCCAAAACCCTCAGAGCACTTAAAAAAAAGTGTTTTCATTATACAACAGACAAAACTGAGAAAACTCCCCTAACGTGTTAAGATTGTTAAAGTGTTATGAATAAAACCAAGAACCAGAAAGAAAAAGGGTTAGGTGTTATGAGGCTTGAAAAAATTAACACATCATTTATGTCCTAACAACAATAGATTAAAACAAAAAAGTTATTCTAATTACTCATGACTTGAGTAATTAGGAATCAGTATAAATGACATTAGCAATATTGTAACTCCGAGCACTAGTTGAATTCAGGTAAACAGTTGTGAAAGTAGCAATCTCACCACTGGAGGTCTGTGCCATCTTCTCTTTGGTTTTGAGGGCATGGATCCTCTCCTCTCTTAGTCTCTCCTCATCTTTCAGCAGCGTTACCAGCTGTTTGGCCTTTTCTCTCACATTTACTCCCTGGAGAAAAAAAAGGCATGAGCAAATTTCTATTCTAATGTTAAATATTAAATATGACACGATAAAGCATTAATTACACTGCAAAGCTTATTGTTTGTTTTACAGCTTGCCAACTTCTGCTTTAGTACTCACCAATAAATACTTTAATGGCTGGCAGATTTGCACAAGAGGTCATATACTCACTGTAATATGTCCTTGAATGAACCACAAGGACATGTTTGACAAAGTGTGCCTGCATTCCTGCAATCGTGGACCTCAGCCAATAATTATTTTAACTTTCCAATCAGCTTTGTTGACGTGGGTATGTCTGTGTATGTACCTGGTCTTTGCCGTCCCTGTCTATATACTGGAAATCCTTGAGGGTCTGGACTGCATATATGTTCTCTCTGCACTGTTGGGCAACTCGTTCTGAACCAGTCTTGATCAGGTACTCCATAAGAGTCATAGCCTGGGTGAAAATAAAAATCACAACATGTAAATGTTGTTACAGCAGCTTTTTCTTTCACTTCAACATACACACACCTTGTAGACATGTCTCCAGTTTTTGCCATGGTCATTGAGGCGCTTCCACACCATGCTCATGATTTCCGAAAAGGCCACAACATTGTATGTGAGATCAGCAATCTCTGACATCAGAGAGCTGCTGGGGCCCCATGGGTCATTGGATGTCGCCTCTCTCACCTGGACACAGCAGGGGACAAACTTTAATTATCTTTCATCAAAAAAGTGTGTGGCAAGAATAATTTTAAATCATTAAACTTACAGACAATTTAATGGGTCACAATGTTCTCAGTAGCTATGCAAACCCAATCACGACAAGCTCAACAGAAGCATGAATTGCTAATTCTATTTGATTAGCTCTTACTGTGTATAACAAGAACAAAGAGTGAGGAGATTCCTTCAAAAATAGTATTATCTTAGCAGCAGCTAAATGTTGTTAATTTCTGTAGCAGAGATACACGGGCTATAATTTAGCTGTAGACATATAGGAAGTGTGTGGGTGTAAAAAAATAAATAAATAAAATAAACAAATAAAGACGAAGAGGAGCCAGAGAGGCACAAAAGGATACTCAACCTTGATTTCAGCCTCTGAGTAGTTGTGGACGATATTCTTTACTTGTCGCCGTAGCGATGAGGTCGACATGGCAACGGTCTGACCGCTGAGTTCTGTTACAATCTGGCCAGCAGTAAAGTTTAAAGTTGTAAAGTTTAGTTAATCCAACACAAACAATCATGGGGCAACTAATGGTGAACAAAAGAGTGAGACCACAAGGAGAACAATCAGTAAGGTGGTTGTAAAATTGTTTATACCAGAAAGCAGTCTTAAACTGTTCGTCTGCGCTAACTGACAGCGAGAGAATGACAACATAATACACACCTGCTACACTAGAATGATGCAGAATAAGGGTCGCTCCTCTAGCTTTCCTTTTAGTTTTCCTGTCTTTTAGGACACTCATTCAGGAAGTGCTTTGTCTCCGTTTGTCTGGTTCTTCCCGTGGCAACATTGGGTCTTAAAACCGCAGACGTAAGGAGATGAAAACTGCAGAGCAAGATCAAGATTAACATAACAAATCATGCTGTGATTTGGAGATTACATCACAGCAAACAGTCATGATAAAATTTATGCACACATTAATTCCAAAGGAACCATTACAGAGTAAGGACAAAGGAGACACTCAGCAGCAACATCATATGATTTTGTGCTGACCTGCATCAGTCAGAAATATGACTTATCAATTATCTGCTTCAACTTCACACACTCAGAAAATAAAAGCCTTTAATAGGGGGGAAAATGCAGCTCTCATAAAAATTAGCAAGTAGTATTAAGACTCCAACATCATAATGTGTATCGTTGTACATAATTCCAATAATATTTATCATCTGATTGATAACGCAAATACATCCATCCATCTTCTATCGCTTTTCTGTTTCTGGGTTGAGGGGGGTGCTGGAGCTAATCCCAGCCAACGTCCCGGGCGAGGGCGGGGTAAACCCTGGACAGGCCACCAGTCCATCACAGGGCCAACACACAGAGTTGGACAGAGACCAACAACCACGCACACTCAGACCTACAGACAATTTAGAGTCACCAGTTAGCCTAGACATGCATGTCTCAGTATGGTGGGAGGAAACCAGAGCACCCGGAGGAAGCCCACGCAGATACAGGGAGAACATGCAAACTCTGCACAGAAAGGACCCGGGCTGGGAACCGGCGACAGCGCTGACTACTACGCCGCAGCGCTATGCAAACATATTTTCTTGTATCTTGCTATTTTCAATTCACATTACCAGGCTGCAAAATCTAGTAGTCCTCAGAGTGATTACCCAAATTTGCATTACCTACTGTGAGAGTAATAATAATAACAGTCATTGAAGTAAACCATTGGGCCAAATGTATGCAAAGTGAACTATTAAAATACTCTGTACAAAGGCAGCTGTCAAATACTGATGCAGCCAACCTGTATCAGGAATAGACCATATGTTTAAATTTTGACCGTTATATGCAAACTCTTATTGACTGTAATCATTTTTTGCACTTTTGACTCTTATCTGACTGGAATACGTTCCTGCATACACACATATGTTTTTCTTTTTAGCAGGTCTTTTCATTGGTTCTTTTTTTCCATCAATTTTGTGAAGCAATAAACCATTGCGGTACAATAAACCATAAGTTTTTCTTTAATACATCTGTTCACTTTGTTTCCTTTTTCATTTATTGCTTTTTTTTCTATTCGTTTTTCTTTTCTCACTGAAAGCTTTCTTGCTGCTTCCTTGTATTTTTTCATGTCGTTTAATTTGCTGCTACTGGCTGCCTTGATTTTTCTCAGAATCAATTAAAATTTTATCTATGTATCTAGTTATTAACAGAAGTTTAACTGTGAAGTTAACGTGTTGTCAGCAAAACCTGAAAATTACATTATTGAAAAGCATTGTCTGCATTGAATTTTAAAGAGACATTTTAGGCTCATCCTGTCTGCTGCTGGTGGTGTGATACCATGTAAAGAATGATTACGTGGTACAGTACTGGGTCTGTCAACACCTACTGACTAATTTGTTGTTTTACTGCTTACACAGCAGGCTGAAATCGTTTTCTGACCAGAATCCTTTCACCAAAGGTTAATCCCTAAGCTGCATTAAACAGAAACGAGGAAGTGATAGGAAAAAACTCAACAAAATAAATGTAATATCGTCACATAGTGCTCAGCTACTCCTTTAACTGCCACCTTCCATGAAACAAACTAAATATGGCATTATTCATTGCCTAAGACGATGATGAACCCATCTCACCCACTGCATGAGCATCTCCCTTCAATCAAAGAAAACAACCCTGACTGGCAACCAATATACAGTGTTGCTCTCTTAATTTCCTCAGCAGTTCTTACTCACTAATGCATTCTGACTAAACAATGACAAGGAAGCAAATACACACACCTGTGTCATAATCTATGGCGTAAGAGAATGTGAAATCCTCTATAAATGTAGGACTATTACTTTTCTACCAATTATTTTCTGTAATTATTAAGTTATCCCAATATATTTATTCCAAAAGCCTAATGTAACATCTTAAACCAAAACCAAGAGATTTGTTTAACATAACAGTGCACAGTGAAGAGGGGATTTATAAATTCCTTCTTTAAAGAAAAAAAAAAAAAAAAACTAATTGTTGCAGAGTCTATGAGTTTTTCATTTTAGTAGCCTAAAGAGAATTTAAAAAGAATTTAATAACCTACTCTGTGTATGAAGACAGTTTTCGTAAATCTGTATTTAAAAAAATCTAATATTGATAAACTACACTAATAGTTTATAACTCTGTATAGTTTTTAAATCTACTTTGGCAACAAGACAGAGTTGACGTTACAAAGGACAGATGTCCTGTTTAATTGTAAAGTGAATTGCATTACGCTGAAACAGAAAGCAGGCACAGATTGGCTCATCAGACAATTATGAGGCCATGTTGCATAACTGAGCACAGAGCAAGCATTGCAAAAGTCAGTTCAGCTCCTCCTGGAGCTCTGTACCAAAGTTCACACACACCACCTTAGCTTTGACAAGGGACAGCTAAAGCAGGTTTCCTAATTCACATTCACAATCTCATCACAAGGGGAAAAACTAATTTAACTTCATTTATTCCTTAGAGAACCAAATAAACAACCGCCACATCGACTTTTAGAGCAGCAAGATAACTTATTTCATTCATCTTACAGCTAACTCAACGATCTGCTGCAGCTTATGAGAGAAGACGAATGAATCTCGGTTCCTCCCACGCTTTGATATGCAGCTGTATTAGGTGACTGTACATAGATAAACAATTGGGCAGAGTGATCATTCACCCAGGCTCACTTCTTCCTCCTATCACCGGCATGCACAGCCCAGAGACAGAGTTACCCCACCCAGCCAGCCTATGCACAGATAATGTTAACAATCGTTTCATGGACAAAATGCACTTTTCCCTGTCACACCTACCAAGTTAGCTAGCCAGAGTAATGCTAACAGCCTGTCAGTCAACCGCTAGTTAAGCTAACCAACTGTTAACTGAGGCTGGCGGAGTGACTTCACGGGCTCTTCTCACTCATTACACAAAAGTGTCCATAAGAAACACACCAGTGTCACAAAGTCCACAAAAAAATCAAGTTCAGTAGCATTTAATGAAAATAGACAGGTAACTGACGTGAGTTGTCATCAGGTGCTATTAGCTTACATGAGTGAATTAGCAGCCAACTCTACCATCCTCACCTTAGCTAATCGAAACTGTTGACTAGCACTTTGCCATCGGTGCCTCGGTAAAGTTTCAGGACTGGTACGGAAGGTAGCTGGGTACGAATGAGTGGACAGACAGAGGTCCCCGGCACAGCTTTGACCACAAATCACCGGTTAAGGTTACCTGCCAGTTTGACTGATGGAAGAAATCACTTGCTGCTGCTAGGAACGATTAGCCAGCTAGCAATTAGCCGGCTAGCTGCTGCTAGTTCGCAGCTGGCAACAGGACTGTTCCGCTGTACGTGTTCTACGAAGGACACATCCTGTATCAGGGCAGTACTGAATATACGCGTTTAAACTACAGACCAAAATGTAAAAAAATGTTGACAACAGTCCACAGTAAAAATCCAAATAAAGTGTGTACTGACCCTGCTGTAGCTTGACTGTACGAGGAGATGGCCGAATTTCCGCTTCCGTTCTCGGCTACAGGAAAGAGCGCACCACCCATAGCTCAGTTTCGCTGGGAAGGTAGCAGGAGACTCATGAATAACTAATGGTTCTTTAACATCCCTAAACACACAAATGTACATTTATGTAAATAAACCATATGCTAGTCATGTGTGTGTGTTTGTGATTGGTCCGTAAATTCTCAGCCTAAGTAGCCGGAAGAAATCACATCCTGTTTTGGAGCTTGTGTGAATACTTTAGAAAACTCTGCTGTTGTTTCTCTTTCTTTCAATCTTTTTACCTCACTAAATTTCTGAACTTAATTTTTATTTGTACATATATAGTAAGTAAAATAAATCGAAATTCTGTGTAAAGTGAATAGAATTTTCATATTGTTATTTTATATATATTTTTTTACATTATCAATATTGATTGGAGTGGGCTTTAAGATTGATGTGGAGATTAAAGTAACACTCAGATTATCCATACAGGACACACAAACTACTCAGTGAACCTAAATATCTATATCAATATCTATATCAAACCCATAACTTTCTGGCTGCGAGGTATCGGAGCAAACCACCGTCACATTGTGGACGTTTTTCATTCAACAGTTTCTTTTGCCATTTAGGTAAAAGATAAGCAGGTAGCTTATCTATTATTTTCCCATGAATCGCTATATAAACATAATGTTAACAGTCAACATGAATGCTCATCAAAAATAACTTGTTGTCAGAGGCTTAACAGGGAAGCACAGACTGTTTGTTGCTAATCATCAGTGGTTTGAAACTAGTGTATAAATTGCAGCAGGCCACATTATAGTGAGACCTTAAAAACCAGGGGTGTATTTTTCATTTACATCCCGAACTGGGAAACAAATGTGGTTAATGGAAGTAAAAGTATCGCCCTAAAATAATACTCAAGTAAAGTACAGACACTGAAAAACAACTGAAGTAAATTTACTTCGTTAATGTCCACACCTGCTGATTGGCTGGTGATGTTAGTTTGTTGACCTATCAGGAGATTGAAAGCTTCGTTACTCTCATTCTCCTGATAGGTGAACTCAACTGACTGCTGGAACTGGACAGTATCCTGCATCAACAGGTTTGTTTTTTTAATGTTGATTTTTTTTTTTTTTTTTTTTTATCGCAGTCCAATGACACTCACAAGAGTGCTTTAAGCCCTGTCTGAAGCACGGAGGGATTCAGACAGCAAGCATCAAATCCCGGGTGGTGTGTGAAGCCCTGCACTTGGAGCCTGGGGGTGACTTTCTCTACTAAGGCCCAGCAGGCCTCTACCTCCCTGCAGCACAGGCTCTCCTCGGCTGTGTTCATGGCCTCGCATTTCCCACACAAGCACCTATCAAACAAAACGTTGATCATGAGAGTGTTCCTCTCTGGCAGCGGTACTACAGCACTATACCTCGTAGTGTTGACGAATATTACGAGTATGAGACACTTCAACAAGGTCATTCATTTTGATTATTTGTAAGTATCAATACGTCTGCCTGTAATAGATGATCATTGCCGTTGCCGGATATATGATGGTAATCTGTGCAATATTATGACGTGAGCACCGTATTACATAACCTAACACCACCTGCCCTGCTCTGCTCTCCACTGGCAGCTCCATCACTCTCCTCTGAAATTTCCTCTCCCCCTGCTCTCTCTGTGCTCTCTGTGGTGCATAACAGGTTCGAAGTTATCGGGCTGCAGTCCGCACACATTTAATGTTTCTTCTGTGCCAAACCTGAGATTTGGATCCATTGTTTTCCGATTACCCAGGGTCATTGCTCTCCCTCTGCCTACGTCACTTCCGCTTTAGCTTTTTCGGATGCGGAAGTAAAATTCTCTCAAAAACGACTCTAGAAGCCAAATTAATGTATTTACCAATATACTTTGAAGAAAAAACAATTCCTATATTATTTTTCTAAACATTGATTCAAATTGGACTTTAACCGGCAACATGCCGTTTAATATCCACACAGCTCCACTTTAGGGGATCCGACTCGGGGTCTTCTGTCCTCAGTCTCTTGTCCCATGGCCGCTGCAGTGTGACCGGCCTGAGCGTCCCCCTTTAAGCAGGTGGCCTTGTGGGTAATGTGTGACGTAGTCAGCACGTAGCCGCGTTGTGTTGCGTGTTTGTCCCTCTCTCCGGTGAATGGTGTGAGAAGTAACGTCAGAAGTACAGTCAGTGTGATGAAACTTAAGTCTGCAGCCATTAAAGTCCTGTGTTGTGATGTTGAAGGAAGAAAACAGTGAATACAGTCGGTCCATGTGTTCAACTATTCCACCTCTCCTCTTAGCCCAGACGGCTAGTTACCATGGTTACCAGCGGAAACGAGCCAAGCTAAGGTGAAACAGACTTAGCTTTATAGCTAGCTACACTAGCATAAGCTGAGCTAGCTAAAGTGCGGAGCCGCGACTCTAACTCACTAATTCTCGCCTCCATTTCTGCCGCCATCCTGAATCTATGACAAGAAGTACGATCATAAAAGGAGGCAGAGGAGGAACTAGACATGGAGCACACAGGACAGTCAGTTAACCAAGGTGAATATCAGAGACAGCAACACGAGGTAACACAAAACACAACCAGCAGAGACGGGACCTCCAGACCCCCCCGGAGTTTGAGACTGTTTACTGTGTCCATATAAAATATGTTTTGTACAGACGAGAGACTAGACCAGACCAGAGCCCCCAGCACGATGAAAGGCTGATGATTTGAATCAGGTGTGTTGGAGCAGGAAACATCTAAAACATGCAGGACAGTGTCCCTCCAGGACCGGAGCTGGAGACCTCTGGACTGGACCAAACCCCTCCAGAGACTAGAGACTGGACCGGATCCCTCCACAGACCGGTTCTTGTAGGGCCTCTTTAACTGAAGGTGTTTTTGAGCTATAAACATCTCTGTAACAGAATAACATCAGTGTATTGTATAGTGACAATAAGGCTACTTTCCTTTCCTGTATTTCCTGAGGTTTTTTTTATACTTCAGTAATTTTCTACACAAATGCTTTTGTACTTTTACATAATTTCAATTAGACAAGGAGTATCTGTATTTTTACTCAAGTAGTGAAGCTGTGTACTCTGCCCACCTCTGTTCAAAGTAGTAGTATTTCATGTTTAAGCGTTTATATAAGTCATCATGTCATGTGAGGCATCACATCATTGGTGGTCTCTCTTTAGCAGTACCCCGCACTGTCCACAGAGAGGCGGCCCTGAACCCTCTATAGCATCAACTGAAACCAGAACAACTTTGTTCAGAGTGGGCTGTCTGTGAAACCAGGAATAACACAGTAAGCCCCTCAGAACATCACAGTAACAGCTGGCATGCATGAGTGTTACAAGCTCCCCCTTTTATCCACATCTCTTTATCCCTTTATCTTTGCCCTCTCTCTGGGGAGGAGAGAACTGAGAAAGCATGCAGTATGACTCAAGCAAACTGTAAAACTGTACTGGGCTGTGGCACCACTTTGGAAATACTAATCTCAGGGAGATAACTAAAAAAATGTCAGTACATACATAAAGTATAAAAGCTATTTTGACACATGTTGTTCCACTGTTATGTCACAGAAAAAAACTTTACACAGTGTCTCCTCTAATCTGTTTGATGAGTGTTGTTTGAGACAACAAGACTGCTTTGCAACCAAAAACCATACTTACTTGAATCAACCTAAGAGTATTCATTTGGTCTATGAACGTTTTATATGCAAAACAAGTTCAAGCAATCATGGAGCATTTCTTGACATTTGATGTGACTCCCCAATATGGAAATCAGTGTGAGTTTTCAAGAGAATAAGAGAATCCAAAATCAGCTCTCAAATTCTGTCATAGTGATAATTTCTTCACTTCTATTGACCCAATTTAATTCCCTGTCCTAAAACTAAAACAACACTCACCACACTCAAGCTTTTATTTATTTAGAACAGCATCTCTTACTCATGTTGTGATGTCACAGCTATAAAATCGAATTTGTTGGTTAGATCTAGTCATCATCTTAAGATGCACTGTATACTGCACTATATACATCGTTATTTGTAAAAAAAAATTATAATAATACTAATTCTATAATACTAATTATTAAATCAAGATGTTTCAATTTTATGCTGCTTCAGCCTCTTTTGAAATCTGTGGCCTTCTTGCACCATTCTCCCTGCCCAGACCGGGCTACTAACCTCTTAACAACAGTGCAAATTTAGCACTAATATGTTTCATCAATGACAAAAAACAAGACTTTCTGGAACTAAATATTATAATAACTGATGGCTCTGTTTTTAGAAGAGAAAAGAGAAAAAAAAATACATTTTTTCAATGAAAAACAAAGAAGGTAGGTTAATAGCGAAGATGTAAGTAGTGTATCTTTCCAGAATTTGTCAGCAAAGATGTCCTTAGTGTCTGAAACTACGACAGGCATTCCTTCATGCATAGTGTCTACATTTGCTACTTGTGCGTGTCTGCCTTACATACTTCAGCAGTATTTGTGAATGAAGTGACTGTTTCTTGGCATCAACTCATTCAAAGCGATGAAAGTTGTCCTTTGGTGGTTGTCAAAGCAGTGGATATAGGACCCTATGTTGCAAGCACAAACATGGAAATGCATATTGGATATTAGCGGCCTCACTGTGGCAGTCGGAGTAACCTGAGAGTTGACCAGCCGTTGTGATAGCAGCCAGTGTTTGTGTTACGCAAGACACAGCCACCAAGCCAGTGGCAATAAATGTCCTGTAGTATGTAGTAGCAGGGGAAATCTATCTGAGTGGACAGAAAGAAGAGGAGAGTGCCAACGCCATGGGAGCCAGAGAAATGCTCTGACCTGCAGCTGGTGCTAAGAAGCAAACAGAGCTGACATGAAGATAGCACAAGCACAGAATGAAGCTATTTTGTAGGGCAAGCGTTCAGCTGTTAGCTCCATCAGTGTGCGATGAAAGGCAGTAATATGCATTTGGATGGAGATAACGTGAGGTTTTAGATTGGAGCAGTAAAATTAACGAAGAGGAATTTGTCTGCTGATGATGAAAAATAACGTGAAAATCTTGAAGTTTGCCCAAGACTGAATTTCTGTAATGAGAAAATGAAATAAAAATCTATATATTTAAACTCTTTCGCTTTATTTTTATTTAAAAAAATGTTTGCCTCCTGCAGGGTTGCTGGAGACAGGAATGAAAGACAGACAGAAAGAAAGGAAAGTGATATTGGGAAATAAAAGAGTCCACAGGTGACATGTTTAACTGTACCCCATAATCCAAACAAGGATTCAGGGATCATGGATACAAATTGTTGGCCTATCTCTGTCATTCCAGCATACCTGTTGATTAAACGAAGAATCTGAGACTGTGGGGGAATTCACTGACTCAGGCTGACTGAGAAGGTGAGAAAAAGAGAAGAGACACGGAAAGAGGACAGGGAGGGGTCGTGGTGGATGTCTGGGCACAAAATGAGTGACAGCTGAGGAAGCGGGAGGCAGGAGAGCAACGGGTTAATGTGGTTAGGTCCTGACGGACAGATTGGAATCAGTGTGTAGTGGAGGAGAGGACTGAAGTACAAAAGGCAGGAGGGCGGGAGAGAGGGTTGGCACAAGAGTAGGAAAAGAGAGGGAGTCCAGTGTGTCTCTGGGGGGGAAGCACACAGTCAATTCAGGCCAGTAAACACTTACCACCATCCTCTATAAAGCTGCTGTGCTACTGCATGGACTCGCGAAGCACAGGCAAAAACATCCACTTCAACTGTTGTTCCGTGTGGGGCCTGATCCAGGACACACACCATATCTTCAACATAAAACTGTGGCTTGTTACACTGACAGCAGCTTGCTAAGAATTGAAGTCTTTCTTTTGATGCAAGCAGGAGTGAGGACAAAGTGACAAGCGATCCACCAACTGAACAGAAAATGACGGTAAGTATTGCACTTTGCTGTGAGCATTAATGCAGCATCAAACTTTTAAATGCGCACAGGAATGACAGGCTTATGGATTCATTCATGTTATCCTATTGTGCTTCAAAACAACCAAACAAACTAAATACATAAATACAACAGTTTCTTTTATGTGCAAATGGGTGGGAGTTTAATGTGTGATATCACCAACATGTTTTTGCAGCTAAATGATGATATGACATGCAGGCACAGCACAATTGAGGCTTTTTATTGTAAAATTGCTGAGGCTGTAAAGGCTTTGATATGCAATGTTGTTAGAAGGATTTTCAGCTTGTAACGTTTAGCACCACTTCAAATTTGTTAATGATGTTAGCTGCTGCCCAGCCCTTCCTAAAATCTCAGATCACTTTTTGCTCCACGCCAAAGGCCTTATCTAGTTAGGGTTTAATTAATAATCACCTCTGCTTTGAAGGACATTCTTCTGATGCAACAGATGCTTTAGATTTATGTGTGATGTCTTATGTGTCAGAGCCAGTAAATCAAGCCGGCATGGATAAAATTCCAGCTGCAAGAACTTCTTAAAATGCAATAAATTATACTGGTTTCATTTTGCATGATTAGAATGTGGAGCAGCAGGAGAACGTAATAATGTGACACACATAAGCCATGCTAACCTCTCTGTGGAGGAAACCCACTCAAGCATTGCATTTAGCACTGTGAAAGCTAAAGTGTGAAAAGGTCTGAACAAATAGATAGCATTATAGCATTGTGTCTAGAAAATTCCAGTTTACCACATCCCCACTTTCACTATGCAAATGCAGTAAGTTGATGCATCACTACACGGTTTCCTGTAGAAACTTCCTTAATTTTAGTTCTGTGCATGCAGTCATTGCCTGAAAAATGCACAGTTTCATTCCGCTGTCAGTTCTGACTGCAATGCAGCTTTTTAGAGATAAATTGGAGCCTATTGGGCCATTTGCTTAAAGAGTAAACGTTGATATATAATTGATATTGAAGGAGAACTTCAGCAGCTCCATTTACGATAAAGCAGCAAAACAGCACTCTCTTTTTTTGGCAGCAATAAAGATCAATTTCTTCATCTCGTCAAGCAACAAGTCATAACCATGATCCAACTTTTTGTTTATCGCTCATATTATGACCATGTATAAATCTAAGCTCATTGATTTGAATGTTTTTTTTTTAACACGTCATCTGGCACAGTTTGATGTGTATTCACCAAACAGTATCCGTTGATGGTTCGAAATTTTCAAGTCAGAAAATGAGACTAATACACTTGCAATAAGCTTGTGAAACATTATAGGTGTTTATAGGAATGGAACAGAAGTAATCAGAAGACAATAAAAATCACTGTCTCAGTCCTCCTGCAATCGCATCATCTTTTGTGCCAAGCTGTGTGTCATAACTGTTCACACCCTTTCTAATTTGATGTGGTATGTGGTGAGGGTGATCTTCTTCAAAAGAGGTCATCATGGATGTGTCTTGAGAGTGGAAATTGAATGTCAGCACCAAATGTTCTGATCACACTGATCAGACATTACTTTGACATCTGAAGTTTATCTTCAGGACAATGGAGATCAAGCTAGATCCATTAAAAGCCATCACATTACATCATATGTTCCACTAATTTGTGCTAAGAATGCAAAAGCTTCTTTGACTCTGAGGTGATTGAGAACCCCAAAAACAACCAAATCCCCTTGAGCATCATTATGCAACTCTTAATTTTCCGATATTTGCCTTTGCAATATTCATTACACTGAGCCACGCCAAGGTTCAGGTGACGCATCAGTATGTGGAGCCCCATACAAGTTCAGTCAGTGAAGCTAATTCTCATTAGTATCAACACGTGTGTCTCAAGCAGTAGATCTACTGACAGCTCTTGAACCAGTCATCAAATGTGGACACTGAATGTGGCTTTGTGCGTGTGCACCTTCTCCTTAGACGGCGGCAGCTCAGGAACTTGATGAGCTATGTTTCCTGTCGGCACAGTCCATGCCCAGCCTGAAAGTATCCCAGCACTTCAAGATGGTAAAGCTCCTGGGAGAAGGATCCTATGGAAAGGTCATGTTGGCTGTTCATAGAAAGAGAGGTCAGTGCAACACTCAAGGCATTCATACAGTCTGTTGGAGTTTGTGAAATGTCTATTATGCTTGTGTTTTGATTACACTCCCTCAGCCTAATTTGAAGTAGATGAAATGACATTACTCCAGTGCGGCAATTTTGTCTCGTGCTTCTTTCTAGTAAACAAGCGACCTGTGTTGTGTGGGGTCAGCACCATTGCGATATGAAGACAGATCTGTCTTTTGATAGCGTTCATTTAACCTTTTGCTCTTCTGTTCTGTAATGAAGCGCTCTGGGACATTCTCTGGCATGGAGTTACTGCAAATAGAGCATAGCTGTTAAACCGAGTCAGCCCAAAGGGGAAGTTAAAATTGATTTCAGTGTCAATGATGGACAGCACTCACATTCCGTTAATGTCAGTTTCCCTTCAAAATTACGCTAAATGAGAAACTGTAGTATTCAACGTGTTTCATCTTGCTTCATTCCTCTCAGGAACTCCTATGGCTCTGAAGTTCTTCCCTCGTCGATCTACCTCCCTCTCTTCTTTTCTGCGTGAATACCATCTCTCACTTTCTTACTGCACCCATCCTTTTCTCACTCGGGCTCTTGGCATCTTCTTTTCTACACCAACCTACTATGTGTTTGCGCAGCAAGCCGGATTACACGGCGATCTCTACAGTGTAATTGTGTCAGAGGTCAGTTTTGTTGATTTGTGGTATGTAATGTGTTGTTGACATTCGACATGTAAGGTGAACCATAATTAGAAATGTTTTCATGAAACCTCCATGATTTGCAGCTCTCTCCTATAAATTGCATGGATACAACAACAAACATGTTTATAAAGCAGGACAATTAAATGGCAGTTTCTAGCAAAAGAATGCAGAGATATTGTCTGTTGGTTTAAAGCTGCAATTATTTAATTTACTTTCTGTACGATTTCTGCTTTTGCAACACAATGTCTACTTGCGGCAACGAAAACATGTCGCAAAAACACTTGTGTGTATGTGCTGCAGCAGCTTGATATTGTAAACCAGCAATGACCAATAGCCTGAGAAAGAACAGGTTTCCTTCATCATTCCCTCAAGAGAACCACAAACTTTCCCACTCCCAGACTGAAACCAGGCATTTGTTCATTTGTCCATTCGTTCACCTAACCTAGGCACTTTTATTGTGCAAAGAATGTACAGCTTTCTGAAATTCAATCCAGCCAATAAAACAAATCAGTGGTATATAACCCTAATTTTGAAATGGCAGTTTTTAGATTGACAGACTAATCTGTCAATGTAAAGGACAAGGCAGCAACAATCTGAAAGGCTGCAGTATAACCTGTACTGCAAACCCAGACTCAAAATGGGAATTTGACAAAACATACAGCTTACAGTTTATCTCTTTATTCAAGTTCAATTTCTGTCAGCAAAAGCTTGAATTGAAGTGATTGATAACGGCTTCCAGTTGCTCCTCCTCCGCCTTAGTGTCAGTGCCAGTAACATAATAGAGTGTTGATAAGAGTAAGGGCAGCCTGCTCTTAGTCAATGAAGAGGGAGCACATGAGGTAAAACTGAGATTTCCAAGGGCATCTCCAACCATTTCAGTGATGAAGTGCTTTGCGCCTTTGCATCAACAACGCACTCTCCATTTTTTGTGTGAACTGACAGCTGTATTTAATTATAAAGAGCCTGTTCTCTGATCCAGACTGCCTCTGTGTTTTAGGCCGGGGTGAGTGAAGAATGTGTCCAGAGGGTGATGTCCCAGCTGAGTGGCGCTGTCACACACCTCCACTCTCTGGGCTTCGTCCATCGAGACATCAAACCTGAGAACATCTTCCTGTGTGACAGTTCTTGTCGCTGGGTCAAACTGGGCGACTTTGGCCTCGCCCGTTCCATCGGTTCCACCGTTCGAGCTGTCTGGTACGATTCGCCGTTCTGTACTCCTGAGGTGGAGCCAGCTAAGGAGGCAGAACTGGAGATGAAGAAGAGGCTGAGCGAGGGGACGGAAGAGGAGATGGAGGACATTTGGATAACAGTGGAGCCCTGTACTGACAGCTGGGCCCTTGGTGTACTCATTTTCTGCCTGCTAACTGGATGCTTCCCCTGGGAGGAGAGCACCCATGATGACCGTGGCTACCGTAGATATAAGGAGTGGTTTGACCGTGAGGCAGAAAAGGAGGAGAAGCTCGCTGAGGAGGACACTGACAATAACATAATCATGGGGGACAACCGTCCTCCTTCCCAGTTTGATGGCCTCAGCCCATTCGTGATGACTCTTTTGAAAGAGCTGCTCCACCCAAATCCAAAGCAGCGAGGAAGCCCAGAGGAGATTCTGAGCTACCTGGGTGGGCCGTGGCTAATGGAGACGGAGCGAGAGGAGAAGAGAAAAGCAGAGGAAGCAGAAAAAGAGGCCAGAAAAATAAGGGAGGGAGGAGGAGGAGTAGAGGAAGAGCCAGAGAGGGAAGGAAGGGGGGAGAGATAAACTTTTACTTTGTAAAATTGTTTAAAAGCAACATTTTTAACTTCCTGCAATGTATTTTTGTGTGTAAATACAGATTTGAATCAAATGCAAATCCATACACAATAAGGTAGTGTATATTTCTTTTTTTTTTTTTATTGTCATTAATATATTTACGGAAGTTACCACTTCCACTGTTGCATATATTCCAATGTGTGTGTTTGTGTGTACATTTTCTGCGTATGTATAAGAAGCATTTGCTGCCTGTATCATAACGGCTACAATGGATGAGTTTTGGATTAGAAATATTGTTTGGATAAAGCATACTGCTGTCTGGTCTCATTGTCTTGTCAAAACACACCCTTCTCCTAAAATGCTAAAAGATTTTGACACAGAAGGACAGAAGGTGATCAGGAACCTTTAAAGCTGCAAGATCTCAGCTAATTCAATTTCAAAACAAATGTATTACTCTAATAATCACCATATACCTCTCAAAATGTAAGAGTTAACTTGATAAACTTAGCAATAAAACATTTCTTGACTAACAGGTTTGAAAGGCTACAAATAGATTTATAAACATTTTACTTATTGCTAATGAAGGACAGCACACGTCCAATAAGGAAGAAGATCCTGCTGCCAACAAAATGCTTTATGCTTTATGTAGGAATATTAGCAACATTTAATTTGTGGTCAATTTTACATAAATAAATAAAAAGTACGACATGTAAATAATTCATAACCTCTAAAACTTTAATAAAAAAAAAACATTAGTAAAGTACACCTATGGAAAGCTGTGACATCTTGGACGTGGTCAGGCAACAGGTGTTGCCGAACAGAAGAGGCACATCTAAAATTGGACTGAACAATACGACCCGATAGTGATACCAACGTGATCCTCATCCATGCCCGCCTGATGCAAAAGCTCAGGCATAACACCTGCAGCACGAGGCATATATTCACCTTCGATTTTCGGGTAAATAATTCTGAAGGTAGAGAAGTGATATTTAGATATATTGTACTGTACACAATTGATGTGTTGACTTTAGAGCAGAGCTCATATGAAACGTATATGTAAAACTAGCTGACCTCCACACACGGACACTTGGAGACTGTTGTCCTACTTCTGTCACAGAAGATGATTATCAGTTGAAAAATTACAATGTTGACAACGCCTCCCGAAACGATGCGCCGCCATACCTGATGCTGAGTTTACATACGCCGTTACGTTGCAGTTAGTGACTCTGTGTCAGTGTGAATTTGCCACAACTTGGAATTTCCAAAATGACTTTTGCAACACATAGGATTTTGCATGAATTCTTTTGAAAACAAATGCAAAGACAAAATAAAACAACATTCACATTGCAGCACAGATAATATTTCAGTTTCATTTTGGAGTGGATCCCTGTTGGTAGCGAGTCGCTAATTTTCAGTACGCGCATATAAGTCAGTGTGCTAACCCTTGCTAAGGGCCACTCCAGATGGATTTATAAATAGACTTCAAGTCCATCTATTTACACACCATGCACATCATCACCTCTCTCTGACTATCTGCAGTCCACAGACCTCCAAATGCAAAAGTCAGGCTACCTTGGCGCCCACAGGCCTGTAACAGCACAATCTGATGGAACAGTATGACCCATCTCGCCTGTTAACTCCCTCGTCCCTGCTCTTTCCATGTGCGGCCCTCTTGCTGATTAGTTTTCCCTTTTTTCCTCTCGGGCCACTTGGGCCTCATTGTTTCCTTTCATCTTTGCTTCATCTTTGTCTGCCCTTGGATTCCCTCGCCCTCTGCACCTGTTTCTTCTCACGTCTCTGCTTGAACCAACAAAAAGCAGCTATCTTAAATGTGTCCAGTTAAAACCTTTTACGTCTCCTTCGGTAATGCCCATTTGGGATTGGCTGTTTACTGGGAAACAGAGATACAAAGCCCATGTGACATTCAGGTGGGGAGTTAATGGAAGAGCAAAGCCTGACAAATGGAAACACATGCTACAGACCACTGAGACAATATAGTGCCAACACAAAGATGTTGGTCGAGGTGCAAATCTGTTGGAGGGCTACGGGGACAGATAGCAGAGATTATAAGAACAGTCGGAACAAGGACAGCTATTCAGACCGCTTGTCCTTACAAATATCTAAACACCTGCAATGTCAGGGAGGTAAAGCTTGTTTTACTTTAAGACATCGACATATTTCCAAGATAGGAGAGGCCAAAAAACATTTGTGAAGATGAAGAACACCTGTTCTAATCTGGTAACTCCAGACACTTACACTTAGATTTATAACGTCATCTCAATTTCATGCTACCCGTTAAGCTCACTTTGCAGTAGATGTTCAACCTTTCATCTGCTCTGTTTACGTTTTTAAATTGATTTTCCATCTTATGTCTCCTATCACAGCCATTACCATATTCTGAATGTTTTGCTAAATTATGTTCAGCGCATGTATGCAAAGTCTATAGAGCAGGACCAGATGGAAA
The DNA here is from genome assembly GCF_900963305.1 of Echeneis naucrates. Lineage (NCBI taxonomy): Eukaryota > Metazoa > Chordata > Actinopteri > Carangiformes > Echeneidae > Echeneis > Echeneis naucrates. The sequence continues at coordinate 16,057,959 of NC_042516.1, forward strand.
ATGACATCGGTTGTAACAGATAGTTAGATAGATGTCTGATTAAAAAAAGATATATCACATGTCATGACAGCAAATGCAAAAGCTGATATTAGAGTCAGATTAATGGCCCAAGTAAAGCAAAAAAGTTCATTTGCCAAATGTTTGTAAGTGTATCCTCAGAAGGAAGCCAACTACTGGAGACATCACGTCCTGATATCTCTTGATATTATGACCTCGACATTCTCCGTCACACTGCTGCTTGCTGAGGTTAACGGCTTAAACCACTTACACAGGTTCACTGGAAGAGCCCTAAATTACCATATTTGCGCAGAGAGAACCTCTGATGAGACTAGATCTCTAATATATGTATATCTGTCAAGAATGAGATTTGCAATGTTCTAGTGGATTCAGTTGGTGCTTTGAGTTTGTTGTTTTAACGTAAAGGAAATATATCACTACGTAAAAAATGTATCAGCTGGCTGAAATGTGGAGCGGTAGGGTGAGGGAGGGGGGAGTGCTGGGGTGAAAAGGAGGTTAGAGAGAGTCAGCATGCATTGCAGAATTGGCATGTCTCATGCAACACCTTCCAACTAATAAACAAGTTGCGAGATTATCATCTGTTTACTATGTGGAATGATCACCTTAACCGTTCTGCGTTGTTTCAGTCTCCCTCACTTCCTGACTCCTCTTCTCCTCTCTTTTTTTTTTTTTCTCTGCTGTTTTCATCTGGGCTCCTCTCAGCTCTAGTTTCCACTCAAACAGGATCAGTGTGGGCAGAGTGGCAGTTTGATGTTTTCACAGGATTGATCTTCCCTCTTGGCTCCTCTCCACTTCTCTGCACTTCTCTTTTGCGTACAGAGCCTCCATCTGTCAAACTGTCACCACCTTTGCCCAGTCGACCTTGTTAGAGGCACCCTACAGGCGCTCGGTCTACAGCCAGTGTACACCCAACATGTCAGCGTGGTGACCAATTTTCCCCTAAGTAGTAATAAAGTATTTCTGATTCTGATTCTGATTCTGAACCAACTGGGCTGAGGGTGGCTTAGTCAGTTCAACAGGTTAAATATTCTGCGACTTGAAGGGTATGTGTAGCAATATTTATATGAGTGAAGTCCATGGAGGTCAGTTCAGAGTCAAGTTTCCCATCTCAATGCTGCTATAATAGTCCTAATGAAGAGTTTTGTTTCATCACAAAGCATCTCTACGAAAAAGGTCAGGAACTATGGTCATGACAATCAGGATATTTGAAGGATAACCTATATTAACTGAATGTGGTGTAACAAATGGCAAATATTTGAATGGAAATATTTGTCTGACTGCAAATATGTGACTAACTGACCAAGTTTTCTTGTAAGTCATTTTGCTGCATCCTATTCTGGTCATAGCTGAACCTATTTTGCACACATAAAACACTGAGTTGAGTGTCTGAGTTTGTGATGGTGCTAAGATTTATTGTTGATCAGTAATAGCAGCAGTAGTCTTCCATTATCCTGATATGCATAGCATCCACAAATCCCAGAAGAAATGTGGTTGCAATGGAGAAATCAGATTTAAGCGCAACAGATTAGCTGTGGTGGGGTGAAACGCATTTTTAACACAGCACTAGCGTTGTTACTGCAGCAAATCAAGATAACAACTGTGTTATTTTCTTGGCCTCATTTAGTCCTTTCCATCTAACTCAAACGTTTCTTGGAGCCAGTTCACTTCATTCATAGTAATGAGTGCTCCATACATTTAATCACTTGGTCTTTGTAGGTTTTGAGGACAAGGATCAAATTTGATTTCACCGAGTATTATATCTGAATTCAAAGTATTCTACTTGCAGTGAAGTTTCAAGAAAATTGTTGCAGAAGCATTAAAATGTAATTTAGCCAAGTATACAATCACAGAAAGGAGAACAAATGTATAATGTAAATTAGCCGTATATCCAGTGTACTTGTGTGTCAGTGTGTGTCATTCAGTGTTGATTACTCTGTGTGCACTGCCCCACCTGCTGGTTACATTAAGTAGTGCAAAAGTGTAAATTAAGGCCTGCAATTGGACATTTCTGTTATTTTGTGTCCTTTAGCTTCAGAAATCGACACACTCTCCAAACAACAGGAGAACAGAAAATGTATTCAGACAATACCTGGCCCGCTGATGTCCTTTAGCATGCAAACATCATGTCACCGTCATATGAACGTATGAAACTGAACATTACTTTCTATTTTAGTCCTTTCACATTTGTGTGTCCATGCAGAAGTAATGTCGTCTACATAAGGAAGAAGAAGAGCAGCCCTTCTTTTTGTGGATGCTGAAAGTGTGACTGTTTTGTTTCATGTAGTGATGAGAAACTGAAGAGAAGCAAAGACAATAAACACTGGAGCTGTATACGCTCCTGACAGAGGGTCTGACAACATGATTGTTAAAAAGATATGTGTTACATCAGATTTCATGCATACTAAATTTTTAACAGATTGGAGCAAAAAAAAAAAAAAAAAGAAAAAAAAAAGTAAAAGCCAGAAAACGATGATTGGAAGGAGGAGGAGGAGGGAGAAGGAGAGGGAAGGAGGGGGAAAAGGAGAAGACAAAAGATTCTTAAAACTAAAGCAGTTGTGGACGACCGCATAAGTTGTGAGTACAAGTTAATTATGCTTATTTCTCACCTCATTTTGACACATGCTGTAGGAAATGCACATAGGAACATCTGCAGGGGAAAGGTAGCTTACTTCCAAAGATATGGATGGAAGGATCTGTCCTATATATATCGATATAAACATGAAATGTTTAGGATTCATTTTTGAGTGTTCAGTGATTTACTTCAGCATTCAAGTTTTCAGCTAAGTGATGCGTGTGGCTGCATGCAGAGCTCGGTAAGTACAAGCAGTGGAAAACATGTCACTCACAAACCACTCAACAGGGGCATGCCTCAGGCTAAACCAGTCTCATGTCAGCGACTGCAAATGCGTGACTCTGGGAATATCGCTGCAGAAAAGACAACTTGTGACAAAACTGTCATGCTCGGACTGGTTCACGGTGATTACACCCTTAGCTCCAGATTTTCTATGAAAAGAAAGATGGAAAAGAATGTGCAACTGTAACAGAGGCGGGGTGGAGGGTAGCTCAAATAGGGCACAAAAAAAACACACATTCTTTTGAGAGAACTCACATCTTGGACTCCAAAGTTACCCTGACACATCACAAGAGGAATGACACAGGGAGGGAGAGGAGAAAAAGAAAGAGGGGACTGAAAGCAAGAGGAAAAACAGTTTCAGACACAGAAAGAAAAATGCTTTTCAGGTGATCTTTTCTTCAGTTGCTGTTTACATGCAGTCCAATAAACGCCAGAGTGTGTAGAACATATTCCACAGCAAAATGACATCAGGCTCTCTCTCTCTGTAATGTTGACAACTTGTCTGTTACCCAAAACATTGTGCTGCTCTCTGTGTTACTAGCTGGAGCAAAAACTGAAGGGAAAACATTACAGCGACCTGGAACACGGGGAGCATTTATATGCAGGGAGATTAGAGGAAACATAAACAGCACAAAAATCTGGAGAGAGGATATTGAACAGTTCCACTCTGTGAAATCATCCTGACTCTTTTCCTCTTTGGTTTCCTCCAGCTTGTAAAGCGTACCCCTTACAAGTTGAAGGAATGGGCAGTCTTCCAGTGGTCCTGCTCCTCTGCAGTTTCCACGGTAACGGTGCCAAACAGAACACACAAATCATCGTGTTTAATTACGGTTGAGTCGCTGCGTGTTTGTTTTTATGCTGTGAAACACTCCCCTCATGTGGTTTCTGTTCCACAGTGCTCACAGCTGTAGCCCAAGCCCAGGAGTCTGGTAATGCTCCTCATCTTATAAATCACACTTCAGATCAGGACAAGTTGTGTTGCATGACATCTGTAGGCCTGTGAGTCACTGATGTGGGTCACTGGGAAGATGTTTTCCCACTCATCGTCCTTTCTTTCCTTGTTTCTAGAGGCCACCGTAGCACCTGGAAGCTCCTTGCCAGCCAGTGAGTGATCTGGAGGCGACCTCTGAGCCTCATTGCTCTACAAAATACTCACACTAATGCAGGTTTTTCTGCGCATGGTTACACTGTAAAATATATCTCCTGTCTCCTGCAGACTGTAGAGAGGAGATGTATCCTTGCACCAGGATGTACTCAGTTCACAAGCCCATCAAGAGATGTATTGGTGGTCTTTGTTTCTACAGGTGATCTGCAGAGTTTACAGGAATAAACTAATTATAATTCCAGGCTACCCATGACTGCTTTAAATGTAGCAATACATTACGAGTGTGAGTTCACTCCAATACAGTGATTATCAGTATTGTTTTTAAAACTGATTTAAGTATATCACTTGATGTATCAATTTGCACATATATTGATACAACATTGTTGATCTACTTTATTCCTAAAAATTCTGATTCGTTCTGATTTTTCCTGTTTCTGACACAGCCTCCCTCGCGTCTATGTGATCAACAAAGAGATCTGCATGAGGACCGTGTGCCAGCAGGATGAGTATCTGAAAGGTGAGAATATCTGAATATCTTGTGTTAACAAGGTCTGATATGCCAGAGTGCATGATCACACACTTTAAGGAATCTCTGTGTCTTTTGCTTGCTGCAGCTGAGCTGTGCAGAGAGTTATCTGGGTGGCCCAGACGTTTCGAGAGGTCATCTAATAGAAAACGTTGTCGCAGTCGCCGTAGCAACCCCAAAACCTGGGCAAACAAGCCCTGATGGGCCCAGGATGCCAGTGTGACCACCAGTGAGGATGGAGTCCCTTAGAGAGGCAAAACCAGGGGCGTTGTCATAAAAACAGCCCATAACACCATAAATCCACTGCTCAACACCTGGGGGTCCTTTTCTTTCTCTCACACACAAACAGAAGCGTGCTGAGTTATAACTATATGTATGTATTAGTCTTTTAATTGTGTGTGAATACTGAAGGTGTGCTGATTTCATCTGTGTATTGTTGGACACAGATCATGTCTTCCATGGTTTACGAGCCATTTAAGGTACTGTAGTAATGGGCCTATAGCAGCACTGAGTCATTTCATTGTACAAAGAAAGACCCGATCTTTGGGATTGTAAGGTACTCATCGACAATCCAGCATTAAGTGCACTATTGTAGCCAATAAAGTATAACCACGTTCATTCATGAGCTCATTTTTTTTAAATGTTTTCTATTTTAAGCATTTTATTTTGAGAGAAAAAAAACAAAGAAAAATCATGATCATTAAGTGATATAATTATATTTTTCTTTGCATATTCAATATCATATACACTTACATACACATATATATTAAATTAAGAATAACATTTGGGAGGAATACATACAATATGAACAATAAACAAACACTGACAAACGTTGTTAGGGCTTTACACTCATACTCTGCGGTCCAACCAACATCCATTATCACACCCCTTTTCACAATCCATGTGCATGTGATATCAGTGCAACAAGATCCATCTCTTGGTAAATGACAATATCATCACAAAACACTGCATCAAACACAAACTTGGTCCTACGTTGAAATGGTCTGCATCAGAATACCATTAATAACATAAAAGTTTAACATAGAATTATACTTCACGGTTAAAACTTGTTCTTACGGTATAACATGCTGTCACTTAGGTCTACAACCTGCTCACCTTCTCATTAAGAATGAATAAGGAGAAGTCCTTCCCAGATTGATGAGGCAGGACAAAGACACAGGCCTATTCATTGAGTACGAAAGAGGTCATGACCTAAATGACTCACCAGTTCTCAGCACTAACAGCTGTGCTGACATAACGTGGACTAAATCTTCTTTATTTCCCCTTGAGGCAAGCACTTGATGACTGTTTTTCCCCTGCTTACACTCCATCGCATCCAGCATCTACACTTCCCTGTCTCTTTGTACTGATATACAGTGAAAACTATTCACGCAATGCCTGGGACCCATCCCAAGTGAATTATGTGATCAACAGCTGCATCTAAATTTGACATCTCCTCTCGTAAATATTATGCTGTAGAGCCACCCAGACCCACTAGAGAGTGCTAAAGAGCACAACTACACTGTCAATAAGTGACAGCCTAGCAGGTTTCTTTCAAGTAAAATCATTTTGCGGTAAACTTCGCAATATTCTGAATCTCCATTAATCTGCATTCAATGCAGCATTACTAACTACAAAGACAGACTAGACTGTCATTCAGTGCATATAGTCAGTCCCGCTGGAGAATTTGACAAAAATAAGCTACATTACATACAAATGGCAACACCAATGGCAATACTGATAATATGTACATTTAAAATAAATATTCTCTGTACATAGGATTCATTCATTATAATATTCTTTTAGTCTTCCTAATCAGATGTTTCCGATTGCGTTTCCTATTTTCCCCCCAACCACAAATGAGCAAATACAACATTGGTAGGAGGAGTAAATGGACAAAGGTTGTATTCAAACTGTAAAATAGAAACTACAGAGCTTGATTACATGTACAGAAGGAGAGAGGAAAGATAATCCCCAAGAAGGATGATGGAAGGTGACGGCCAGTAGTTCTGAATCTTTCTGACTGAGTCTGTGCTTTGAGGTGTGGTGCGTCTCTGGCTAAAACCAGAACAAATGCCAAGAGGGACTGAACTAAGCAAAAACAAACAAGTACAGGGGGATACCCTGCTTGGCAGGGAGAGATACTGGACCCCTTGATGGGGAAAACTAAGTTGCAAAAAGTGGTGCATAAGTTTACAGAGAAATATGATTGATTAAGCAGAGTCAACTTCTCCTCACTTTGGGAATACAGAGTCAAAGTCTTCCTACAGGTCTGAGCTGGCTGTGGTGGTGAAGTTAGATGGAGCCACTGAGTTGGAGTTACTAGAGTCCAGGTCTAACAAGCAACCTGGTAGGTTAAAAAAGAAAGAAAAAGAGTAACAATTTTTATTAATACATTCGCATGTTTAAAATGGAATATGTGATTTTTGAGCAATTTCAGGCATAAAAAAATTCACTGATAAACAAGGAAAAAAATCTTCGAAGCCTGAAAAATTGTATTTTGATAGAGGTTGGTTCACAACAATGATAAATAAAAACTTATTTACAATACTTATAAACAATGTTTCCACACTCAAGATTCCATACTAAGATTTTGAGAACACAACCTCTGAAACCACCTACTTCAGTGGAGGTAAATGGGATTTTAGTTGCGTTGCCCAAAGCTTTTGAAAGTTACATTCAAACTCAAAAGCAATGAGTCGTTCTCTTATGAACTATCTCATATTTAACATCCTGAGAATTCAAGACATAATTTGTGTGGAGAAAAACTGCTGCTGAAGCTGAAAATGTTTTTCAGTGTCCTGATGGCTGCAGATATCTCACAGCCTGTGAAACTGAAGCAGTGGACAGATCAGTTCAACTAGGGGAATACTGAAAAGGACAAGAAGTTTCATTTTTGTAAATAAATGTGATTTGACTGAAAAATCAAAACAAAACAAAACCTGCTACTTTAAAGAGGGCCAAACAGGATAGTGGTCTTTTCTTTTTTTTTTAAGCGGATTTAAAGAGTATTTTACAACTGGAGTCAATTTGTCATAGTTTTGGCTGATATTCCTATGGGTCAGCATTGCACTCAACACCTTCATTGTAAAGACTGTGGATACAAGTGCTGCTCTGGAAATAGTTTTACAACAGACCTCAGTGGGACCAAAGAAATATAAACTTTAACCAAAGATATAACTTTCCTCCGCTTCACATTGCCCATTTATATGAACTTTGATTCTGCCAGACTCCTGAGGCGTCACAGTAAGGACACATTTCATGTCCCACTGTCAGTGAAACTGCTGAGACTATCTCTAACAACCTGCATAGGTTTCACATGGGAGTAGGGCACTGGGATAAGGCATTAATAATGCTCCACCTTACTTTGTTACCATTTCCAAGACACTGCTTTGTATATGTTAATCAAGATTAGACTAGTTGTCTCAGAGGAAGATGGTGTGCTAGCTCATGGATGCTTTTGCCAAATGTTTAATAATGATCGTGATCTCTTAAAGCTGATAATGAGTGAAATCTATCCATCATTATTTAGTTACATTTGAGGGTCTTTGCAAAAGGTTTTATCTTCTTACGTCTTTACTTCTAAGTGTATCAGAAAAACAGACAAGAACTTCAAAGAATATTGTAATTGGGTGAATTTCTGTGCTCTGGGGTTAAAAATGTTTTCAGATACTTTATAAACAGGAAAACTATCTTTTTTTCATTGTGATTATTAAAATAAAGGAATTCATTTAAACATTTAACGTGAAACCATAAAATACGTTACAATATATAGGATAAATCAATATGAATACAATAAAGTGTACACAGACCAGCCACTCCCACACCTGACACCAGACACACAACACATTAAAAACGACTATCATTATCACATATACCGCAACTACCTACCAGTATCACTTCCCCCTGCAGGCGGTTGCGTATTATGATTGGTAGATCTGGATGAAGGGGGTGGCGCTAGCTTGCCCCCTGGAGGAGGTGGCAGAAGCCCAATGCCACCTGAACTCTGTGGACGAGACCTTTCCTTCTTTTTTGATTGCTAGAGAAAGTATAAAAGGGAAAAACAAAATTGGCTGAGCACATGCGGGTTTCACTTACAATACATCAAGGCATAAAACCTGATGGTTATAAATTCAAGCCAAATTGTTAATCAATATAAACTGTCACTCAGTGTGGTTAATTTAAATAGTACAACTTTGGAGAACAGACATAATTCAACAATGCTGCAAAACTTTGAAGAGATTTGCCACCAAACTCCAGTCAACATCAAGCTTACACTCATACATTTTTAGAAAATAAGGTCACCCCTATATTGAGAGTAATTGTTTGTCCTTCTTTGAAACCCAGGTCCAGTTTTGGAGTGGTGTCTGGAGCCTGTGCCTGCTTGGAAAGTTCATTTTCCTGTTTCACCCACCTGGAAAACAAGGATGAAGACAGATGTGTAAAGATTAAAGAGAGCTTAAAAATAGATCATATTCATTCACCACTAATTCATGACACACTACAAAGCAGCTGCATACTTGAAGTGGTCCTGAAGTGCAACATTGAAATCAAAGGCATCGCCTCGGTCTCCAAATCCAATGCCTATGAATGCACTGCGGCCTATGAGAGACATGAAGTCAAGAAACAAGGGTTAGAATTTTAACTTACCTTTGCAGGATTGCAAACAAAAACATAGGAAACCTCTTAGCTATGCACAATAACTTTTACTTTACAGTTAACATTTCCCAAGATGTAGTGCACTGATAAATTGTGGGCTAAATCCTCCCTGGACCACCCTATTCAAACATGTTATCCTCTAAATTATGAGCACATTTACAAAATATTTATTGCTTAGCAACAAACAGTTGATCCACCGTTGTCATCCTGGATGCGAAGCACAAAGTAACGGCTTGAGTCACTGACTGTTTCCACTGCAATGCCAGGGTACTCTTCCACTGGTGCCTGGGCAAACAGTTCCCCTGTAGAATAGAACAAAAAAACATGTTCATTATCTGTTTGGAAAACAATTCAGAGACTATTTGGATCATGAAAAAAAGAGTTTCTTTTCCAAAGCTGCCTAAGAAAGGAATTTTTCTGTTTTCAATGTTGGACACATTTTGTTAAAAAGAGCCAGCTTCCAGTTTTCGCATGTAAAATATGAGAAAAACAAGCCCTAAAAGTCCCTAAAATGCTTTGACAGAAACATCAGCCTGTTTGCTTCAAAATAAACTGCACGCTTGGATGTGGGCTGGGTCACCTTGGAAGAGATGAGTAACAGAGGATGATGGGAGACAGGAGACTACACAGTGAAATGATTTATGACAGCAGCAATGCCAGTAAACAATGGCGCTGTCCTGTCTGCTTCTCTCTCACCAGAGATTTTGTCCTCCAATTTCACGTAGGCCACTTTACCCCGGGCGGTTACACGCATGCGTCCCGTCCAGTCAGGAGCATCCAGCTTCCAATCAGCAGCTCTGACACACACACATACAGGGGGGTAACGTGAATTAGCTGTAGGTGAGTTAGTGACAGCAATTTGACAAGAGTAATGTTGACGTGGAGAACAAGAAAACCCAACGTTTTATTTTCTGTGCACATTTTTGTTTTCATGTCACTTATAACAAAGTGCTACACCCTGTTAGTTATTTTCTAAGATAATTGAACGTGACTTAAACGTCACACGGGCATCTCCCTGAGACTTAGGCTAAAATGTTACATCATCGCCCTTACTCACAGGACATATGGTCACTGGTTAACCAATCATGTGTCTCGTGGGGCCTGTGCTACTGTTTGGTTGGAGTCGTGTCCACTCAGATGCAGCTGCAGCAGGTTGAAGGGCCGGCCAATGAAAAATGGAGATAAACAGTCCAATGTCAGCTTTTTAAAGATCACCTGGAGCATCCCCTGTTCATGCGCAATAAACAGCATCGTCTCTGCTGAAGTGTCCTTGAGCAAATCTTCTTTGCTGCCACAGGAGTGTTTCTACTATATGACCTACTACAGAAAAGGTCAAGCAGGCGGAATATGAACCACGAGAGCAAAACTGAGCTCCCTAACTGCGTAAAACAAGCCTCTTTGAGCGGTGGAGGCATTAAGGTGTAGCCTCCATCTGCAGGTGCAAACCCCGAACATCGGCAGCGTGTTTCCCACCGTGACCTTGTGAAAACCAAGCTGTGTGTGTGTGACAGGCCGCTGCGTGAGGCTGCGTGAGGCTGCGTGACTCGGATATGTTGGCGGTCGGTAGGTCGCCGGGGCAACAGCTTCCAGCGGGCACGGCTCGCGGATGCTGGGTCGGTAATTAGGCCGCTGCGCCCCCCGCCACCACCCCTCCACCCCTCCACCCCTCCAGCTCACCTGATAGCCCGGTTGGATGCTCTCGGTGGGATACGGTAAACGTTGACTTCAGGTTTGACACAGAGAACGGACTCGTACTCGAACTGACCCTCGGTCGCCATCTTGACTTTTACCCGGTCGGTGTGCGCCGGCGGTGGTGACGGTGTGTCCGCGCGGCGTTAACGGCTGCATGACCGTAATAGACGGAGTATTTGCGCACACACTGCTGTCACGGATGCCCTTAAAGGAGCATTCCACCGATTTACACACGAAGGAGCGCAGCGACGAATGAAACCAAGAAGCTTTAAAGCCTCTCCATGTGCTGTCATGTGCTAGCATACATTGGTATTTCAAAGCTAACAAAACATTTCCTGGAAAAAGGCAATTCATCTGTGGCTTTCATATATTTCCAAAACACATAAACCATGTGGATTAAAAAAAATCTGTCGGATGGATGTAACGAAACGCTGAGAAGTTGTTGCATAGTTTTTTTTCACATACCTCCACAGTAAACGATGCAGGAAAGAGGAAGATCATCCAAATATTTAGAAGAGGACGGGTTTTTTGTTTTAAGGCATTAGGGTTAGGTGATTCACAAAACATTAGAAAAGGGGGACTCTTCAGGTACCACCTGCCCCCATCGCCCCAACAAAATGCTAATGCTAATGAAATACGCCGAGCTTCCAATTTCCAAAAGTAATTCAGTAGGCCTAGCGTGATCATATCTCCAAACGTTGTGGTCTTTGTCACTATTTAATCAGTGTTTTATAACTTTATAGCCATCACTATCCTGCCGCCCCTCCGAGTCGACGTTTATTTGTTTGTTGTTGTGCAGCCACGATTAACACGCCGTCAATCATTTCTGTCACTTTGGTTCCGGCTTCATTTTTAGCCAACCTACTTGCAAACAAAATATTAATATTCATTAGTAACGCAAGACCAAATCTAGTTGTGTATAATTTTATTTCACATTACCAGAGAAACAATAAGCAGCAGCGAGGTACAGTTAAAGCCTTGCCATAACGTGAAAGCATTTTTTTTTCTCAGTTGTTTTTCCACTCTCAGGGTAGCAGTTGTAGTGATGGACAAAATGTCTTTAACTCTGACATAATAATAGATCAGTGCAGCAGGAAGTCAGAAATGTTTTTCACAGTCCAAGAAGTTTGAAGGCATCTCTCAAATCCTCTGTTTCACATGGCTGAGAGATGAGAAAAAAAGAAAGAAAACATGACATTATTTGATTTTGAACAAGTCACCACAGGTGTGGCCAAACCTTCTTGGTTGTAGAAAAACATGTTGTAAGATTAATCCTCTACCTGGAGAATGCGTTGAAGTTTTCTGGCAAGACGAACTGAATTTTGATGCAACTCAGCCCAGGCTTTGAATTTGCTCTGATTTCGAGCCACAAAGGTCTGCCAGCAATAGAAAAAATCTGAAGAGATATATAAAAAAAAAAAAAAAAGTTGATGACGTCCAAAGGTCATTATAACAAGCTAAACAATGACTTTGCACATGGAATTTTTTGAGCTCAGTAAGTGTGTAGCTCTATATTTCTATTACATATACACAGATGAATGCCTCCACCTTTGTAACTCATGACTGTTATTTGCACTCCAGCTTTTTTTAGCATCCTCAAACCCTCTCGCTCCCGGCTGTCCTCTATATCACAGAAATAAAGGCGTGAGACAAAGATCCTGAGGCGAAGGTTGGGCGTCTTGCTGAGGAACTGTGCCAGCCTGAAGGAGCAGTCAGCACAGGGAGACCAGGAGCAGAACCAGGTGATGGAGTAACTGAGCTTCCTCTCTCCTGTCACTCCATACCCCCACAGACCAGGGCACAAGGCTCCCAAGTAGCGTAGGAACAGCATCTGTAGGAGAAAAAGTGGAGAAGCTAATCGGGATGTAATCATCCTATACTTAAATTTTTTTTATTCATTTGTTATTTTCTGCCCCTCTACTCTACAGACCTACCTCATATGCCCTCATTTGCTGCCCTATTTTACCTACATTACGTACCTCTGCATGACAGTTATTGCGATTGCGGAAGTGTCCAAAGTCAAAGGTCATGGAGTCTGGTCCCACTCGTCTCTTCACTACAAAGCAGAGGTATGTCTCATTCCGTCCTCTTGCCCAGCGCACATTTTTGTAATGGAAAATAAACTTTTTTTTGGGCAAAAGCACACTGAGCAAGAAAATAAGCTTTTTATTAGTTAACAGCATGTGATACAAGAACAACAATTGGCATTAATATAGCTTACATTAAGAATTTTAAAGATTTCTTTAAGACTAAATGCATTTACAAAAATCTAAATGATTAGTCAAAGATAATTTTATTGGTGTGCAGCAGAAACTTGGTTTAGGAGCTGATTTCCATTTTACTTTTTTATTATTCAGGTGACTCACACATGAATTCAAGTTTTATTCTAATAACTTAAATAATAAAATAAACTATAAAATAAACATGTAGAACCATAGGTTAACCATATATGAGCAATGGACGGTAAGGAGCCGCTTGCATTCTCACTTTCTCTCACTCTCACTTTCACAACCTTTCCCGAAACCAGTGCAGTTATTAAACACTCAATCAATAAATAAACCTCAGTTTAGCATGCTAAGGAGCATAGTGTCATAATTACTCATACAAAATTTCCATTGATAAATATCAGCTATGTGCAAAGGTTTGGTAGTATGGTAAATGTATCAATAAAAACACAACTTTATGTAAATTTCTGCCATATAATGGCACCATGTGCAACTTTTATAAAGACAAAAAGACATATAAATTAAATGAATCAGTTTCGCTCACCTGTCTAGCTTTGTAATCATTTCGAAAGATGCGCTTTGCTTTGTCACTCAGCATGCATGGGTAATACAATGAGGTAAATGAGAAAGACTGAAAGTGTATGTGTGTGTGTGTTAGTGTGTGATAGTGTGTGATGGTGTGTGATGGTGTGTGATGGTGTGATGGGGGGTTAAGGGGAAGTAACTGAGAACATATATCTCTAATCATAAACATCCTGCATACAACAGGGGCAGCTTCTGGTTGGGTGATGAAATTTAAAATGTGTTTGTCGGGCGTGACAGAAAAGAGATGGGTAAATTGTATTGTCTTGCTGCAACATAATTAAACCTACAAGTAAATAAGCATTCTGTCATTTTCTTTTTAAAGATAGCATGGTAGGTTTTAAAAACTCTTAACTTAACTTAACTTAAGTCCACATAATGTTAAAATGAGACAATTCTTTTGGGAGGATTAAAGGAAATTTCTCGAGCAGGCAAATTACACAACATACATTTTACAAAATAATCAGAGTGACCACGCACGAGAAGAGTGTTTTACGCAATTTGTAACCTTTGGAGTTTTTCATAGACGTCAGTATACTGTGCCAGCTGGCTGGAATTTTCCAAACACTTGAGACTTGTCCAGTCACAGGCTCCTCCACTTTCGATTTCCCACATCATCAAGTAAGAACCTCCTAGAAACCTTTTCACCTTGATTGTTAGAGGGATTGCCACTGACCCCTTCAGTTAACCCATTCCACCTATGTCGCCCACCTGCATCTCCACCCCTCTAGGGCTGAAGGTTTGGTGGAGTCTTAGGCGTTACCAGACCTTGGAGGACCTGACACCTACTTCTGATCTGGGTTTTCCCAAACTCTGTCAGGCAGGGAGCAGAACTGTAATCGACCTCCCTCACCCTATGTGTTTGCTAGTCTGGCTGGCCAGCTGAGTGACCACAGTGTGTGGATAAATCTCACTCATAAGCCTTTGAACCATCAGATGCTGTCATCCGCCCTTGCCAAATCAGGATGTGTATTATTTTGCTCTGGTCTTTTCTCTGCTCTGTCTGTTTTAGCTCTGGCCGCTCACTCAGTGGTACTACATGCAGCCATCCTGCTTTCCCATGACTCCCCTCACCCTCTCATGCACTCTGTGGTTTGGGGAATTCACCGTTTCCCAGGGTGGTTGTTTTTGGAGCTCATCTGTACGTGCATGTGCATGCGCGCGTGTGTGTGTGTGTGTCTGTGTGTGTTAAACATCTGTAGGAGCATGTCATTAACACAGTCTATATGTTATACATCATCTGGAACAAATTCACCTAATTTATCCTGTGATTGTGTGGTGCCTCAAAATTTAGAGTGATTCATGTCTATGTGTGTCTGTATGCCCAAAGGAACTTCACATCATATTGCATTACTCTGACAGTGCACTAAGACTAATGTCTCTGCTCATTTGATCTTGTGTGCATGTGTCTTTTCCTGACTTCAAGAGGCTGATCAAATGCCAAACTATATGAAACCACTTCCCACCCAGCTCTCTGGGTTTGACCACAGCTGACCAAGGTCATCTCACAGTCACACATGGACACTCTCATGCACTACCACCCCTCCTGTGTGCTGTCTGTGTGTGTGTGTGTGTGTGTGTGTGGTGGAGTAGTTCAATATGGCCAGACATGGCTGTGCATTTAGCCCATAGTCAGGGGCAGAAACCGGATGTAGGAAATGCCAAGTCATACTTTCCGAAACCCACCCGCCCACACCCTTCACACGCGCATACGCACACACACACACTTACACACAGCCATACCGTGCAGACGCACATGACCACAGTCACAAACAGACTTTCTTTCCAGTGTGTGAACTCACATCTGTTTCCTGACAACAATAATAGCTACAGATCAGGCAGGCAGAGGCCCTGCTAACAGGTGTCTGCTTTTTGGCAGTCATGAAGAAATGACCTGATGACCAAAAAGTGTCACAAGTGAAAATACAGCTTTTATAAGGTGGAAATGGCCTGACCACACACTTAGTTGTGCAGTCACAACTGAGCTCTGTCATCAAAGTTAATTAAAGGACACTGATTTTCCGCAACAGCTTGCATGATGAAGCGCTTGCAGTAAAGCATAAGCTTATATTTGACTTCACGTCAGGTGTGATATGCCTCCTTCCCAGACACATTAACATTGAACAAACATCTTGTGGTGTTTATCTGTGGCATGTTGATGCTACACCGACATCATCTGAGGTTAGCAGTAGGGTAGATTCGCAATGCAAGCGTGAGGGCTGCTAACCATATATAGGTTAGCCTCAGACTGGAGCTGTGTGCATTTCCACACTTAGATACATAAACTGCCATTCACCTGCAAACCACACACATTCATGAGACGTTTTGTGCTGTGCTGAAATCTGGATGCAAATGAGTTTTGAACACTAATATCAATGTGGATTTAAGTTGGTATATTAGGGTTGCAACTGACAGTTACTTTAGTTTCAAGTAATATAATCTATAGTCATCATGATTATTGAGCCAATTTCATATTTATGGATCTTACCACAGAGTTAAAATAGGGGAGCCCAAAGTTATTCCTTTATGATTTAGTTTTTATTTTGTTTTAGAAGCAGTTACGCAGTTGAGAGCATTGAACCTAAAACAACATGAAAAATAATGAAATACTTGAAAGCAGAAAGAATATGAAAATTTTAATCATAATATAAAGAAACACAAATAATGATATTGTCACTAACAGTCTATCAACCTGTTATTCAACTCATGCATATCACCATTTTCTCATCAGTGAGGTCATAATATTGAATTCACATTCCCTGATTGTGTAAAATTTTACACAGGAAACCAAGAAAAAAGAGAAAGCTGAAAACAAGTAAGGAAGCATTACTTTTTGCAGACTCATGAACCTACATACTGTAAATGGGGGTAAGCAGTGGCAGCCAAAGAGTGCAGATTCACATAAACCACACATACTTCCTATACAGTGACTTTACATCCTCCTACACATCTCTACAGCTCCACACACAAATACGTGCAAATAAGCATGTCCCCATACCATTTACTGTGTTTAGTTTAAAAAAAAATAAAAATGCAGGCATTTTCAGTGCAGACGTTAAAGGTAACCATTTTATTTCATTACAAATGATAGAGAACAGCAGCCCTGAGGCATTGTGATATCATTTTTGACTTGTTAAATAATGATCAGTAACTGGTTTTGTGTGGAAAATAAGACATTGTGCTTTAAAATAATAACAAAAAGGTAAACACTGAAGTAAAACTTATAAATAGAAATACACCAAGTAAATAAATACTGGCATAAAAAAACCCAAAAATTCAATAAACTATCAACTTAAATAATCCACTTGCAGTAATGAGAGTGTCGCTTTAAGAGATCCACAGTTTGCTCTTCTGTTATGACTTGTTTACCTTCAGCCTTTTCATGGCTCACTGTCAGTTTTTCCAATGTACGAGTCTATCAGCAGTCAGTCACAAGTCTTTGTAAAACACCTTATTGAGGGGGTATCCCAGAAAGCCTCTCTCTGGTGTTTCCAGCTTTGTTTCTTCATCGTTGTCTTCATCAGCCCCCTCTCCCTGTTGTCGATAGCCCAGTTTTGTGAAGAAGGCCGCCCCCACCTTGGAGGGATAGGGGACATGTGCATATATTCTGTGTGCTCCCATCTCCCTCTCTCTCTGTTCCAGACTCTGGACAAACAGTCGAGCTAGGCCGTCCCTTCGGTACCAACTGCTTGTCACCAGCCTACAGATCCTCCTGATGCCCGGCCGCCTCTCAGGCTCACAAAATATACAGCCAACCACTTCCCCCTCGCACTCCGCCACCCAGACCTGTCCTGCTGCCTGCTCCCTCTCTGGAGTGATCTTTTCAGTTGACACATCCTTGTTCTTGTCTTTGGATGATATTCTGCATCTTGGCTGAAAAAAGTAATTAGGGTACATGGCTGCAATGTTTGAACACTAGCATGAAATTATATGCACAAAACTAAACATTTCCAGTAGACTCACCCTTTTTGTTATTGGTGTCTTTCCACTGATCCTACAATAGGGATTCTGCAGTGTCTCTTCCTCTGTCCCCCGGTGGCTGCTGCCAATGTAGTCCCAGTAGGGACGGCTGCTGCCCAGAACCCCTGTGGACCTTGGCATGGTGATCTTGAGAAAAATGATTAGTAGGAAGACAGGAATAGCGAGGGCAAGGATAAAGGAGTGAACAAGGCAGCGTAGGATTGAGGAGAAAACAGCTAAGATGAAGAGGCAGAGTGGACGAGTGAGGATGTGGAGGATGAGACGATTTTCTGTGCCCTCGCAGCCCTCCTGTAAAGAAAACGATTTAATAGAAGTTCAAAAATAAAAAAATAAGCACAGTCCCCCAAAGGAGATGACTAGATAACCCAGATGAAGGCAGACTACACTTGAATGTGTCCTACAAACCTTGATAAGAGCTTTAATCATCTCTATGTCTTCCTCCTTCATCCTCCTCATCACAACTTGATCTAGCTCCAGCCGGACCATGTTTATTAATGCTCCAACAGTGGGTCAGCTGGCTCTACCCACAATGTGTTGCAACCTCCAACATCCACACAGTGATGCACCAGGAACCTAGAAAAACGCATAATAAGGAGAGGATCATAAAGGTAGCAGCCGATACTACATCATGCAGTTAATAATTGTATTTCTTTTAGCTCTGCGCTGACAGGCAATTTCATGTTGAATTTCAACGTTGTATTTCCAGCATTAATATTGTACAATGCACTAGACTTGACATACAGTGAAGCAGTAATGTATGATTACATCCACCACAGCCCTGAACAACAAAGGCAGATGAGGATTATGGCAGATTTGCAGTCGCATCTTTCTGCACATCGCAACCCATTCTAGCTGTCATCTTTACAATAAACCGAGATCATCGAAGGTGAACTCGTGAAGTGCAAAGACCTTGTTCAGATCCATATATGGTAACTATTTAGTGCTGCCGTTTCCTGACCTCCCTTCTGCACTAAAGCAGTCCCACTTACCTTCAGATTCAGCTGATAATAAACTGTGTGTAGCTGTTGTTTCGTCGGTGTGGCTTTCGCACGTTTCACAGAATGACCACAAAGTCGTATCTTGGTTTAAAATAGAGGGATTCTTAGTGCAAATGTACTCAGCTTTGTGTCCTCTTGCGGGTTTTCAATGCGCCCACTTAAGCCATTTGCGTACGTATAATCTGAGCTGCGTAATGCGCGGCGTAAGAACAGACCGACGGCGTAAAGGGGGGGTCCAAAGGCCCTGAGCTCTCTGCAAGGTTATAAAAACGGATTAAACTGAGCTAAAACTTAAAAAGAGAAAGAGAGAAAAAAGATTAAAAAATAAATAAATAAAATAAACGAAACATTCATTAATAATTACTACAATTTATTAATACAATTGGGAAGAAAGTAGGCAATTTACAACACTTATTCACAAACTTATTTACTTAATAAACATGCTGCCAATGACAGCATCAATTAAACTAATATGTTCAGGAATATTTTGAGGTCCATGTACAGCCCATTTGAATGTATAACATTTCTAGTATGTGGCACCATGGCATTACAACACAGTACTCAGGAACTTCTCAGTTCCAGAAGAACTCAAACTGGCTAAAGTGCAAACACACTCGGCTCACCATTAGTGAGGCATTCATTCGCACACATCATTTTCCTCTAACATGCCTGCTGAAATTTTAGTTAGAGAAATGTACGTCTTTAGATTTAGCTATAGGCCCATTTCTTATTGTGTCTTCAGTGCACGACTGTACCTCTGTGTTGGCTGCAGAGTTGTGTTCCTTCACAGACTTTTCATTTTCCTCTGCATTTGTATTCTCATATTTTACCTCAGTACTTTGTGAGAGCTCTCCATCCCCCCCACCCTCCATTCTTCCTTCCCTTAAGCTACTCGTACTGACCTCAATTATGACAATTTCCTCTCCACTTTCCAGTTGAAATATACTTCCCCCACTCTCAGTAACATTACCATTTGCAGCATTGCAACCTGCCCCCTCTTCCCCAATAATTCCCCCTTCACCTTGTATGAGGGCTATCATCTGCATGCCTTCCTCAGCTTCCTGCTCCATTTTGGTCTCACCTCCCAGTTCAAACACCACCTCTTGCCCATCAAGGGGTACCAAGCCTTGAGTTGGTGTGCAAGATAGCTGCAGGCTATTGTCTTGCCCTTGGCTGAAGGTGGCACTGGAGGGACTGCTGTCCTGTGCCTCAGTGTGGAAATGGAGGACATAAGATTCGCCCTGGCTGCTCTCCTCTCCGGCATGTCTCTCAGACTTTTCTCCACCCCATTTGTGAAGAAGTGACATCAACCCCCCATTATCCCCTCCCTTTTCTCCTTCACCTTGCCCATCCGTTTTAAACTGAAGCACA
The DNA here is from genome assembly GCF_900963305.1 of Echeneis naucrates. Lineage (NCBI taxonomy): Eukaryota > Metazoa > Chordata > Actinopteri > Carangiformes > Echeneidae > Echeneis > Echeneis naucrates. The sequence goes on from NC_042516.1 coordinate 16,077,970, forward strand.
AGTGATTTTCCCTCTCCACCCATTCCCCCATCAACTGCCCCTGCTGTTGCATCCCCTTCAAACTGTAACACATACGAGTCCCCACCCTCCTCAATACTCATCCCCTCCTTTGTCTGTTCTTCATTATCAAAGCACAATACAAACTGTTTCCCTGTAATGGTATCCCCTGTTGTCATTTGCTCAACAGTGGTATGAGTTTTCCTTTCCAGAGTTGCTTTGATAGGACTGCAAGCTGATGCTGTGGCTACGGTGGCGGCTGGTGTAACCGTGGTAACAGCTGATGGGGCTCCTGAGGTGTCCGCTGTGGGAACTACAGAGGTAGAGGATGAAAATGTTGGAACAGTAGTGCAAGATGTTGATAAAGAACAATGGGAACCAGATGACGGTGATGTGGTGGTGTCAGCTGCAGCAACATTCTGTGTGTTGCCGTCTGTTGATAACAACGCCCCAGCTGCAGTATGACTGACAGTAGCTGTTGCAGACTTCTGAAGAGCAGCTTTGGGTTTGCGGCCCCGCCTGCCCCGTGCTGTCCGTGTGCTTTTCCCCAATATGGGCTTAGTCAGTAGAGAGTTAGTTGACAGGGTATGCGTTGGTGTGGCAACTGGAGTGTTTGCATTGTTGTTGTTGTTGGTGATTATGATCCTGGTCTGCTGTTGTTGCTGTGATAGAGTTGGAAACTGGGGTATTGGAGTCTGTGTTTGGTTTAGGACGGGCTGTAGTGCTTGGATGGTCTGTAATACGGGCAGAGTCTGTGGCTCCAGAGCTGGTGGAGGATTGTTTGTTGTGGGAACAAGAATCAAGCTGGACTGGCTGCCGTTGTTGGAGGGACACTGCAGCAGGAGGAAATTTTGGGGCTGCGACGGAGGTGGTGGTGGAGGAGGAGGAGGGGTAGGTGCTGGGGATGACAGAGGAATGAGTTGCAGGCCACTGGCTGTCTGAATCATAAAGTAGTTCTGGGATGTATTGGGGGGAATATTAAGTGCTGGTTGGGACACAATCAGACTGCCATTGTTTCCTGAGGCTTCCAGGGTGATGGGGTTGAGCAAGGTTGTGGTTGTTGTTACTCCTCCAACACTGGCTTTCACAGCCACACCATCTTTACCTCCTCTGGCAGGGCAGGGCATGGGAACGCTGTTGCCATGGGTACGGATGTGCCTCTGCAAGTAGGAGTGCATAACAAACTCCTTAGAGCAGTATGGGCATTTGAAGTCCTTGCGTGAGGAGTGTGTGCGAAGGTGGAGTTGAAGGTTGGAGGAGTGTGTAAAGCTTTTATTGCAGTGTGTGCACTGAAAGGGTCTTTCACCAGAATGGGTGCGTTCATGCTGCTCAGAGAAAAGAAACCAACGGAACAGAGAAGAGAAATGCAGAAAACAGTTGGTGAGATCAGAAAAAACGATGGAATCCAAATAACACAGAATCGACTTCAGTTCACAGCCAAATCTTTACACTGACCTGTTTAAGGTTTGATGTCTGCGAGAAAGACTTGGAGCAGATGGAGCATATGTGGGGCCGCAGTCCAGAGTGCATCTGACTGTGTCGCCGCAGACAGCTGGTATTTTTGAAGGACTTACCACACTCTTTACACACATATGGCCTCTCACCTGTGTGCTGCCGCAAATGGTACTGGTAGTGAGAGCTCCATTTGAAAGTGAGTGGGCAGTGAGGACACTGAAACGCCCTTACACCTGTGTGTACCTGAGTAAAGTGTAATAGGTAAAACAAAACTTCATTACTGAAATTTTTTTGGCAATAACCTGCAAGTTTTTAGTGCCCCACCAAAACCGATACTCAATTTTTTTTTTTTTTTAATAAATCAAGATTCTAAACTCTTCTGGACATATTTTCTGGTGGGCTATAAACTTGGCCAATATTTTGTGACTTCGAGTGTGTGTTCTAATGAGTACAACATGGCACAAGGAATATTAAATCACATGAAATAAAGACTGTTACAGCTGAAGCATTGTGTGATAAAATCTGCTTAGCTGTGAGAGTGCTGTAACGGCAGTGTGTTATTGTACAGGAATGAGTTGTTATTGCTATTTGGATTTGCCTATTGTAGACATCAATCATCTGCCGGGGTATGTTCTAAACTGGAGAGTCACACCACCTGTAAACTAGAGGAACGTGGCCTTCTTTAATTTTTCTAATTAAACTAGATCACATTTCCTGAAATTTAGCTCCAATTCATTTGTCTCAGAAAAACACAACAGAGGAGTGAGTCTTACCCTCTGATGGATTGAAAGCAGGGATGACCTTTTAAAACTCTTTCCACACTCAGTGCAGCGGTAGGGCCTTTCCCCAGTGTGATCTCTCATGTGGTACTTCAGCCCAGATGAACCTTTGAAGGCTTTTCCACACTCTGAACAGCGGTATGGCCTTTCTGTATGCAAGTGTGTGAAACAAAAACAAAACATTTTAATCACAGGAACTACAGAATTAAACATTCTTTTTGTTTCCTGATTGCCAGTCATTTCCGATGACAGCCATTTTCAGTATGAATACAGCACGGCTAGCTTTGCATTAATGAAAATACCAGTGCCGGTGGAACGTATATACGAAAATTCACATGCAGATAGGTGATGGGTTGAATTTCCTAATGTACTGACAAATTTTTTTACATAAATTTCCACTGTCCTGAAGTCCATTCTGCCTTTACCTCCAGCAGGTGTGCTCTTGCTGGCTCCTGTCTTTTTGGGGGCTTTGGTCGGTTTGGCTGGCTGCTCCTCTTGCTCTTCTCCAACTGTAATGATGTCGACATGTATCTCCCTCTGGCCTTCCTGCTGCTTGTCTGCCTGGCTGGGAGAGGAGGGCAGGGGGAGAGACAGAGAGAGGGATGGAGGGCACACTATTTCCGCCTCTGCCTCAGCCAGGAGACGCTGCTCTGGAGTGTGGGAGTGCTGGTGGGTGAGAAGTGAGGAGAGAAGAGGAAAGGAGCGGTCGCAGGCGGAGCAGCTGAACTGGGAGCGGGACTGTGATGAGAGAGAGTGCATCTGGAAAAACAGAAAAGGAGTACCGGAGATGAAGGTTATCATGGATATCTGTATCTGTGTAATTCTGCCAGTAGCGGAGCTGCTATAAAAGCAATCCTCACCAGTGACATATGTCTATTGAGGCCTCCACTGGTCTTGAAGGTCTTACTGCAGTAGCCACATGACAGCCCTGCCCATGTGGTTCTGGCCTCTGGCTGAACGGTCTCAGAGCTCTGAGTCACCTCGGTGAAGCTCTGCAGCAGGTCAAACTGGGCCTGGGTGGTGTCCACATTCTGAGGACAGACCAAAGGAAGTAACACAATCAAAACCCCATAGCTTCCGTTTAAACTTATTGACTTTACAGCATGGGATACAAAATTTTATTTTGATTAAATTAATATTATATCTATTTGTTATCTGATTGAGCCCATCACTTACTGCATTGTTGCTATCTGCACCTTCTGTCAGTCCAAGGAGAACCTCTGTTGTTTGTCCATTTTCAGCCACTGTGGTAGTTTCCACCACCTCCTCAAAGTCAGCTAGCAGGTGTCCAGCTCCAACAAGCCCATCCCCAACCTCCATCCCTGGCCCAGGCCCTGTCTCTCCACTGGCCCTGTTCTGCTCTGGAGCTATGTGGATGGCCTGGTGCTCCTCCAGCTCTGTTTGTGTGCCAAAGGTATGACTGCAGCTGCCACAGCTATAAAGCAGCACACTGGCCCCGGTGTCAGTGCTCAGGTGAACCTCTGTTCCGATAGCCCCAGATGCACACACATCCTCCCCAGATGGGGTGAGGGTGAGCTGGGGGAGAAGGCTTGGATTCTGGCTGGATGAGGTGGTTGACAGGAACACTTCTTCCATCCCCACCCCAACTCCATCAGTTCCTTCCTGGCTCACAAATCCTACCATGTCCGTCAACATGGATGATGTCACTTCCTCTGTCCCTACCACCACCTCCACTACCTCATTCTCCTTCCTTGCATCCTCTCCCCTTTTACCCTCCTTCCCTCCTGCATTGAGGTTGGAGTGAGAGTTTTTGTGCAGTGCCAGGTTTGATGAGTGTGTGAAGCTGCGTCCACACTCGCCACAGATGTATGGCCTCTCCCCTGTGTGTATCCTCATGTGCTGCCTCAGGTTAGTGGATTGAGTGAAGGATTTGTTACAAACCGAGCAAGTGTAAGGCTTGAGACCAAGATGGACATTCTTGTGTCTGCGTAGACTACTTGAGTTCTTGAAGGCCTTGGGGCAAGTGTCACAAGGGTATGGACATTCTCCAGTGTGCTGCCGAAGGTGATACTGGTAGTGAGAACTCCATTTGAAGGTCAAGGGACAATAGGGGCACAAGAAGGTACGCACACCAGTATGGACGCTTTGATGGACCTGAAGACAAACAGACAAAGATGGAAAGGCCTTTGCAAAATGAAACTTTTCTTTTCCTTTGTTCTAAAATTTTTATGTCTCACCTGGAGCAGAGAGGAGCGTTTGAAGGCTTTGCCACAGTCTTGACATTTGTAAGGTTTCTCCCCTGAGTGAGACCTACAATAGACATAACTATTTAGTGGGATAGCAAGGTTATGTAGAGTTATTAAAAGCTTGACACCTAATTAGCGTAGAAATACAGAGCAATAGTTTCTTAGGCTTCACTGGCAGTCGAGTCGCTGCAATAATAAAAAACTATTCATTATGGATTTCAGATAGTAATCTGCTACCTTAAATTTCCTGGCTCCAGTGTTCTGAAATGTACTGTTCTGGCTGTTATGATATGGTCCTGTAACTCTTCTCCCTTGCCAATATTCACTCCCACTATGATTCACTTCACTTAATACTGAGCAGGAATTTCCTGTTTTCAAGTTTTATCTCCAAGCAGGCTCAGGTGGACTTGCAGAACAATTTGTTAAAATCCGGTCCAACACATAGCTGATTTGTTGGATTTGCAAATTATTAGTATTCTATTTAAGGGTGAACCCATTGTTTTGTTAAATGTTACACTATAAGGGAAAAAAAAAAACAACAACAAAAAAAAAAACAGCATTACCTTGACACACTATTTACAGTTTATAATCAATTTTCTCAATATGTATTTACCAATCTTAGTGGTATATTGACATCACATTGGTTTCTCACCCCTGAATGCTGGAGACTTTGTTGCAAGCTAATGAGAGTGCACTTCAAGCCTTTGGCTTCTGGTACGTGCTGTATGAACCTGTTAGGGTGTTAAAATCCTCATTTGTTTGTATACACCTAACCCATACACTACTGACTCTCACTGCTCCATTTTGGATGTTCAGGAACATAATCATAAAATTTTAGACAGTTTGTGGTGGTGGGGGCAATAAAAGTATGTCACAGTATCATTAAAGTATACCGTTGGTGGTACAGCAGAGCAGAGGAGCCCTTGAAGGCCTTGGGGCAGAGGTTGCAACGGTAGGGTCTCTCATTGTTGTGGCTCCGCTGGTGGTGAGTCAACCTGGACGACCACCTGAAGCTCTTGCCACAGTCCAGACACTGAAAGGGATGGTCCGACTGCTTGGTCTGCTGGGCTGGTCCTGACACAGATGATGTCACCATGTCCAGAACCACCTCCTCTCCCCCCTCTACCACCCCCTTTTCCCCCTCCACAAGCTCCCCTCTCTCCCGGTCGTCCTCGCCATCCTCTCCAGAGCCAAGCAGGGATGGGAAAGGAGAGAGGGAGGTGGTGGACTGAGGCGGTAACAGTTCTGCTTGGACCACCAAGGCCACTGAGTTAGCCATTACAGGGCGAGCTGGTGGCAGACGACAGTTTTCCTAAGAAACTGGTGTGGGTCAGCTCTAGAGCAGTATCATTGTGTTTTCTTTCACCTCGCCATGTTTTCTTCTCTGTGTTTGGGTAACTCCTTCCCTGTCAGCCACAGGAGGCTCCAGCTGCCATCCCAAAGTGGAGAGCTCAGGACTGGCCTGACATGAGTTGAAATGGAAATAAACAGTGTTATAAGTTGTAACTCCTGCTGAGAAGGGCCCCTTTAAATTCCTCCCCCCGCCTCCCTCCCACTCTCCGGTCTATGAGGCTGGCGGTCCCCCCCTCCCTGCCGCCGTCTTTCCTCTGGCCGTCGGTCCCCGCAGTGCGGTGCCTGCCGCTAACACAAAAACACACAGCTTACAGCTACGTTACACACAAAGCTGCTTTATAAGTGTACTCTAATGTATCCAGTGGACTGTGCAAACCCGGCGGCAACAACGACTAGCTCCAGTTTTCACGGTGTAAACACAAACAGTTACTGGCCTGCATTTAAAGCTAATCTAGCCCTCGTCACTGCGGAATAGCTCCGTTTAACAGCTGCAGACGGATGTGCACGGACTCAGGCCGGAGCAGTACTCACCGAGCATCTTTAACTCATCTTAAACCTATTTTGTTGATATTAGGAAAATGAAGTGGGTACCGCAGTGCTAATCCACACAACCTTAACAATAAACACAGCACAAACTAACAGCAGTTCTCCGCCCGATGCCGCCTCCCAAGAACAGCGGCGCCGATTGGCTGTTTGCTCCGATAGATGAGACACTGCTATTGGACAGGAGCCTCAACAGACAGATTGACGTTTGTAACCCTCATTTAAAAATATTTCTTACATACAAATTTCAAGATTTGTAACTATTGTTGATATTATTACACCTTATTATCTTCAGAAACTGTTTACAAAACATTTTTAGCTTTAGTTGTGTGTCCGCTATATTCTTACAATAGCGCGCAGATTTATGGGTAATGTAGTACATGTATGTGTCTGTCGACTTTACCATGCAAAAATGCACTCAGATCCATTGTGCACATTCTTTAGTATTTATTTCACCAAGGCACATATTTCACATTGAGGCCAATCAGTGTGTGGAAGAGGCAACTTGATGTTACAACAATAATTTAAACATGATGGTGTAATTATAGTAAATAGGAATAAAAACTGTATAAAAGTACAAAAAGACAGGAGACTTGCTCCGCTGCAGCACAAAATAAATAGATCCACCAAGTTACTTAAATAAATAGTCAATACTGTAACAAATACTAGAATAGGAATGAACAAAAAATTATAGTGATAAAATTGGTAAAGTATTCTACATTATATTATAGAAAACACCATAACACACAAAGCACTGTATGCAACAATTTACATTCTTATATGTTTATGTACACCTGTACAGAACTTAGTGTCACAATACATAGTATTTTAAGGCTTTGGGTGTTTAACCAAAAAAAAAAAAAAACAACAACACACTTTTCTACCCCAAAGCACATGTTAAAAATCAGCCATCTCACTAATTCAAGAGGCTAACCTTAACAAGTTTGTGCAAAGAATTTAATCAGGTCCATCAGTGCTCGGCAACAGGGCACATTCATACAACTTTACCACAACATTAAATATGCCTCCTCATGCAGGATGCAAAAAACAGGCATCAAAAATAGAGACTCTGCCCATGTTAAGGATAATATTCACTTCTCTTTGGCTGCCATCCTGACATTTACAAATAAAAATAATTCATTTCATAGGCCATTAATCGATACATCAATAAGTGACACAAATAACATGGTTAGAAGATGCCATTTTCATCATCTAAAACGTTTACTTTTAAGGGCACTGTGAGTGAGAGATAGTGAAAAATTGGTTATCCAAAATGTATGCTACATCTACTGGACGAATTAAGGCTGAAGAAATACAAAAACAGAAAGTAAATTAAGTTAATCGAAACAAAAGTCGTTATCAGAGCTATAGGTTCAGGAAGTGCTACTATGTTTTTCTTGAGGATCAGTGAGACACAAGACAACAAGAAAGTTTACAAAGATGTGGGCAAAAAATTCACGTTAATACAGAAATAAAGATAAAGAGAGTGACACATTACAACTTCAAATAAATAAAATTAAATAAATTACTAACTAGTCAATAAATAAATAAATACATAAATAACAAGGTCATGAACAAGGCCTTTGGGAGAAAGTTTGGGGAATAATGAACTGATCATCATAGTTAAACTGGTTGTTTGCTTTAACGGGAATCTTGATGGTCATAACTGGCTGCAGTGTAGTGCATCCTCACTGGCTCTTTTCATTGATGGAAAGAAAACATTCTTCAATGTACATGTAATTGGCTGGTGTTTAGGCCTCTTAAGGGATGCTATTGACTACAATGCCCACTGACATGGTCCTAATTCCCCTCCGGCTGAGGCGGGATTCCAGGTATGCTCATGGCTCTGCAACCAAATAGTTCATTGGTCATCATTGCACTGCAGTAACTTTGGGCTTGAGGCTGATGAATGCTCTGTATGCCCAATCACAGAAGAGCTTGAAGTGTTGTAGAAGCTCATGGCTGGACTGCAGGACATCGAACTGATAGGGGAGGTGAGGCGGGAGAGAGGGGGTAGCTGGAGCCACCCTCGGCGCTTCAACTCGTTGCATCTGTGGAAGAAGAGACAAGCAAACAAACGTGAGAAAAATCACTCAAATGAAATCAATTAAACCATTTACTGCTCAAATTTCCATCGAGTGATTTCACATTTAATCCTGAACTCAACTGAGGTTGGAGAAGGGAAGCTGAACTTTTTACCTGACGATGCAGCAGGCTGATGAGAGATTTCATTTCTCTGATCATCTCGACCAGCTTGGGCACTCCAGGGTGGTGGTGCTTCTTTGAAACTTTGTTCAGCCACTCAAAGTGGTGCTCATATAGCTTCAGGTCAGCGTGCAGCTGAGAGAGTGTGGGCTTCAGCTAGAAACAACACAGACATACTTTAGAGACTCAGCCTGGGTGTGGCAAGATGTAACTGTTTGGAGAGAAAAAGACCAGCAACTCTCCCCTCACACACAAATGCATTATCAGAGCATTACCTCAAGATTGTTGAAGTCATTGGCTGATCTGTTGCTCATTTCTGGCAGTGACCTGAATCTATGGGGCTCCACATCTGAGTCAAATGCATGCTCCCTCTGAAAGAGAAAACAACACACAGAGCAGCCCATTAGTAACTTGCATCAGCGCAATTTTACTCATCCTGAGACAAGTCACGGCAACACGAGGAAAGTATTAGTCTAGCACCTCGATTGGATGACTGCATTCTGTGCTTAGAGACAGTAGCTCTCACTGAGGGGAGTGTGGTTGATTGGGTCAGTGTAAGTTCACCCACATTCTGCCTCTCCAAATGTCAACAATAAGAGCAAATGACCTGAACCCACAGGATGTTTTCTACAGGGACTGAGGAGAACAACATATGCAGTGACTAAGAAAGCTTCAAGTGGGACAGACAACACAGGGCTGTAGGGAAACTCCAGGGTCACAGCTATAAAAAGATGTCATGACGCAGTGCTGCTGCCCAGCTTGAGATGCGTTGTAAACTACGTCCTGACAGCAGATGTAGCTCCCATTGTGGCCAGAAGAGGGGGATAAACAACCTGAGGTGCAGGTTTCTGAAATCCCACTTTACAAAAGCAGCTGTACTCAGTGCTAGTACAATTTAGAATTAAATATGTTGGCCTAATGCAGTAATGAAAGGGGATAAATGCAGATGACCGATGCGTCTTGCGTCATTTCCAATCAGTAGAGGAAAATAACAACATTAGCATGATGGCTGCTGAGAAATGTTTTGTGTAAACAGGTTGTGTGTGCTTTAAGCTTCCTTTACCGGTTATGCTGTTTTCGCTCTACTGTTTACTTCCACTTGTTTGTGTTGTTGTTGTTAAGTCATGAATGTACAGCATTGTTTCTCATGTCGCTCACTCATGTCTTTTATAATGGCCCACTTATGTTTGTGGTCCAATGTTTTGTCTCTGTTGCTTTTGTCCTCTTCCATCTCTTGCTTCCCTCTCTCCCTCCCCCTCTCCTTTCTCTCTCTCTCTCTCTCTCTCTCTCCCTCTCGTTCTTGCTCTGTCTCATACCAGGTGCACAAGCACATGCAACATCACATGCACATGTGCATGCATGCACACACATACACCACTGGCTTGTCATCTAGTTGGCTCTCTGATCTCTTCATCTCTTGTGGTTTTTGCGCCATCTTTCTTAGCCTTTAATTCTCCCACTTATCCTCCTTTTTCTTGCTCTCTCCATCGCAGATCATGACCTCACCCAACAGCCTAGCATCCAGCCTTTTTCTTCCTGAATGCAAATACTGGAATGTGATAAATCTTTTAGATTTCAATCAAGTCACTTTGCTGTGGCGACTGAAAGCAAAACACTAAACACCGCACCTACACAACCATGGCTATTTACAGAGACCTCAACATGCACACACACACGACCACAAAAATGCATACGCAGACCTGTATGCAGACATAGCTACATTGGAACCAATACAGTATGCATGCAAACACATTCAGACCCACTCACACAGATACATGTCAGGTCAAAAGATATGATGAAAACGTGCACACACTTTTCTCTCTTCACAGCATCAATTTCATCATTTTTTGCATCATTTTTTCCATTCCATTTATCTTTCCTTACTCAGGAAACGTTATGAACATTTTGCAATCCCATGCAATGAGGATAAAAGATGAAGTTAAAATATTGTCATATTACTGAACACCGTGTAATACTGTCCCTAACATTCTTTGATAATGCTCTTTCTTCACATCACAGACTCAACTACTGCTTCAAAATATCTGAGCATTGTTTTAAAGCAAGAGATCTACACACATACTCTCTGAACCGAAGACTAGAGAGAGTATTCAGCTATTTTTAATTTCATCCACTGAACAAAAGATCTTAAATATTTGCATAATGCAAAAATAAAATCTGGATCAGTCATGTGTAACCAGAGATCCAGAGATATGATGCAGCTTTTTTTCACCTGTTAAAACAGTGTTGATACACAATCACCAGCTGGAGCCAAATCTTGGCCAAGTTCTCAAATCTGATTTTCCTACTCACTTGACTGTCAACAAAGTATGATTTGGGCCAGAATTGTCAGCATAGTATGTGCGGGTGATTCACATTTGATAGAATAGAAACGCTTCCAACTCTATCCACATTTCCAGACTAACCACAGAACATAAACATGTTTCTATGTAAACAGGCATGTCATATACTCTGCTGTCAGTTCACAGATGCTATGCTTGGCAGTTCAGGCTTAGTTGAATGTAGGGACTGTCCTAATATGTAGTTCTGAGTTTGTCTTTAGTGGAGATATTAAACCAATTCCAAGAACATTATGTTTTGTTTCTCTTTCCTTTTGACCACATCATGTTTCTTGCTCGACCGTCGGTATTAGTGGGTGTTTATTCTTCCTTACTGCATGAGACTTGATATAACTTCGAGTGCATGTTCACTGAACCGGAAAAAGGTACAGGCCTGGCCACCAATCTTTGTGCTACCGCCACCAGTCAGGTGACCTGATAGACAAAGAGTCAGACTTCCCCTCCCTCCAGAGTGCAGTGTAGATTAAAAGTGAGATCACTCAGTCAAATCTCCCCTGAAGCTCTTGCTGCCTTGATCTAAGCATGCAAATGGACTTTGACCAGTCTGTCATCAATGAAAGCAGCTTAAGTCAGACTGAAGTCCTGAGCAAACCTAGCTGAGCACAGCCAAACAGTGTTTCCACTGAAGTGGATGATGTAAGGTAGTAGTTTGAAGTGCGAGCTGCAAAGCAACATTAGCACCAAAATCCATTTATGAAAAGATCAATCAAAGCAGGCTGTAGCGCTGCAACACACCAGCACCTTCCTCCACCCTCACACTGACAATTCAATTAGGATGGAGGAGCCAGGGCCCCATCTTCCTCTCCTCCAGTCAGTGGGAGGCTGCTTATCGTCGCCACTGCATCTTCACTTACCAGCAGTTCTTGGGTGAGCTTCATTAGATTTTTGGTCTGATTGGACAGTTTATCCATGTCAGTGGGCCGCCGTTGTGGGACCGGAGAGGCAGACGTGAACACAGGCAGCTGAGCCAATAGCAGCGAGAAGAGCAGAGATGAGGAGGAGTCGAGCAGCACTGCAGGGGTAGAACAAAACGGAAGCAATTAGTGGAGAGGCGCTGTCATCTCGCTATAATGATAATGACCTCAGGCCACGGCTGTCAGCTCCAGGGGAAGATATTGCACCATAATATAAACAATAACTCCAGACTTGGCAGGAGAATCCCGAAGAGCTTCAGTGTCAGAGTCATGTTTTCGCACGCTGAATGCAAATCATTATATCATTAAAAAGCCAGGCTTTGACACTGAATATCACCATCACTCCTTTACCTTAAGCAACGCAATGAATGCTGCTGATTGTCACACCTGCAACTGGATAGGTACGTGAGTTGGTGGTATAAATTATATAGACCAAGCCAAGTCAACTCCCTAACAGTAAGCTCATTCATTCTTTTCCTTTCAAGTTCAAATACAAGGTAGACTAAGTATTAAAAGGGAACCGCAGTGGTGTTGAAATGATGAATGCTTGATAATTACAGGTGAACCACAAGAATCGCAGCCAAAACAACACTGCAAGAGCATCTGAGCTCACTATCCTGGTGTAACTTGAACAGCTGAGGGAATAAAGTTAGTCAGGTAAAAGTTAGAAAAGTTGTTGCAAAAAAAAAAAAAAAAAAAAAAAAAAAGTAAATCGTCAAGTTCAGAATTAAACCTCCAAATAAAAAAAACTGTATGTCAATAAAGGGGCGATAGCACACCATTGTGATACAAACGACAAAAACAAACACTGTTCAAGATTATGACATGACAGAGCAACAAGGAGTGATAATTAACACACCGTGCATTCAGAAAAATCAAAACACACTCACACCGTCACTTACATTTCATATTGGTTCGGATCCAAGAGATGGGGAAACAGCAGACAAACGAAGATAAATAAATAAATAGAAAATTAATAAATAAATTCAGCTCCGGAAATTGTCACGTGCTCCGGTTTCTTCTTCGCACTATTTAGTCAGAGTGAGGAGGAAAGTTGTCAGAATGAATGAGAGAGCCAAGAGGAGACTGGAGCCACTCAGAGAGAGAGACACACAGAGACAGTGAGGAAAAGAAAGGTAAAAGTCAACCTCAAGTCAAACTTTCTGTCCTGAGCAAAAAGTTTGAGATGAGCCCCTGTGCTCTTTATGGAGTGCTGGAGGCAGAGAGACACTTAGACAGTTAGGAGAGAGAGAGGCAACAGAAATGCAGAGAGAGGGATGCGAGTGTGGTAAGTCCAATTTTTGCGCGCAGTGAAGTGTTTAGGCTTGTTTAAAACTTCCTTTATAAAGACGTCGGGCCTATGACACATCGGCAGTGACTCACTTCATTCATAAAAACACACACACACACGCTCTCTCCCTCCTCTCTCTCCCTCCTCTCTCTCTCTCTCTCTCTTTCCTCCTCCCCTCCCTGCTGCCCGTCTCCCTTTGCGAAACTTTAAAAAAATGTTCCGTTGTTTTTTTTTTCCTCTATCACTTTCTCCCGTCCTGTCCTGTCCCTATCTCCTGCACTTCCTCCGTCGCATCCCGCTACCTGTGCCAATCAGTCCCATCTACCTCTTTTTATCTTTCCATCTCCAAATCTCTTCCCCCCTCTCTCTCTATCACTGCAGACATTTTATAAAAGCCCATTGTTTTCATGTGTATCAGCATATCTCATGTAACCATGTATCTTTTGGAGCTCTAGTCTGACCTGCCCCTGTCTTTTTCTAGTGCTCTCTGGTGTTTTGTGCTGAGCTCAAGGATGAAATGTCACTGAGTGTGTTTCCACTTGTGTTATTCAATTTATGGCCGGGCTCTTTTAGGCTACACACGCCACATTCTCTGTAATAGAGCTAATACACACAGCAAACACCTTTTCTCTCCCATATTTCTCTCACCCCTTGCTCTTTTTTTTCAGAGCCCCTCCTGAGACAGCAGCCTGTTATTTCCACTGCCCCCCCCCCCCTCCCCCCCCCCTTACCCCCCACCCACCCACCTCCTTCTATTTTTTTTCACTCCTTCTCTCCCTCTCCAGGGTGAAGGAAAGAGTGAGGAGTGAGAGACGGATAGGACCAGGAGAGAGGTGTTGTTGTCCAGACCAGAAGGGGCCTCTGAAAGTGTTGCATAGAAACAGTGAGCGGGCACTCACACACACACCCATACTGTACACACCGCAGGACATTAAAGTAAACACATGAAGGTTATGATGGGTGGTGGGTTGGGTGATAGGGTCAACACAGGAGGCACAAAATCACAAAACATGCACATGGATGTGCACGCACTGTCACGCAGCCAAAACACACTCTGGCACAGAAGCACACACTCTGATACATGCAGAAATACACACACGCCTGTGATTTCTCTCTCTCTTTCACACGCACACAAACAGGCACGTGCACTAACATAGTACACGGCCGCCTGGAAACACTCAGTCAGGTGCAGTAAAGCATGGCCTACTGTTGCAAAGAGCAAAAATTTCTTTCCAGTCATCACAGTTCATCACAGAGGGTCAGTTAGTGCATCATACTGTACACATACTGCATATCAGATGGGAGTCAGACACACACTCACACACACATACGCACACACACAAAGGGAGAGAAACCAGGGAAAAAGCAGAAAACGTTTTTGAGTCTGGGTGTGAGATGAGGAGACCCTCATTCACAGACATACACTCATGGTGTGGTTAAAAAATAATTAGTGGTGGGCCTTGTATGCGCACACACGCACACTCACACATATACACACAGACTTGCCAGTCCAGTGGTGGGCCTACACAGACAAACAAACACCCTCCAAACGATGAGGGCCTGGTGGCAGCAAGTGGGTGGCAGAGTTGTTGTGGTGAAAAAAGGGTCATGCTCTGTTTTCTCGGGTCAACAGGAGAGAAGAAAAGCAGGGAAAGGAGGAGAGCAGGAGAAGGAGGAGAGGAAATAGATGAGTGCGGTTCGATGTAGGGAGATATTGACACACTCGTTCTTTTTAATTTCCCACATCAAAGAGCCGTTTGAAGACACAGCTGGGGAGAGAAGAAAAGAAAGAGTGAAGTTAGTCACTCTCCCTCATTCCCTCTCAGGGCTGCCTCTCATGATGGGGGTCTCCTGGGTGGTTCTGAAGCACATAGTCTTCTGTTAGGCCATCCGCCAGCACTGATCACTCACACACTATGACACTGGGTGGGTGCCCTTTGAGTGTGTGTGTGTCTGTGCGAGTGGGCCCACGTGCATAGATGTCAGTGTGCAAAATAAAAAAGGTTATGTATCTTTGTTTAGACTTTTGTTTTTTGTGTGTGAGAATGAGCACACATTGGCGCATGCCTATTGGAAAAGGGGGAATCCAGGGTTTGTGTAAATGGGTGTGCGTACAGTATATGTGTGTAATTATGGGTATGTGGTGGTAAAAGTGCGGTGTCTGTATAACGTGCATGAAACATCAGTGTTTGTGTGTGCGTCTGTGTGTGTGTGTTTGTGTGTGGCCTTCATATGCTACCCATTACATCACCAATCTGTGTAAACCACCATAGGAGGAGAAACAGAGTGAGACACTCAGACTACGACCTCAAAGACATCAGAGAGGAAGGGGAACCTGTGACAGGGCCTGCCAGCCAGCCTCACTGCCAGACAAACTTTACTCACACAAGCTTCACTCAATTCAGTCATACTTTACACTAGGTTTCCTGTGCGCCATGGCATGTATTCACACATTATTACACTGGCTTCAAATCATTTGAATGCCTCACACTCTTCACTCACTTTTTGCTGGGTTGTTAATCCACACAGTTGCTCAATTCATCCACTATTTGCCAAACTGTAGTATGAGTGTCATATTCTTCATAGCTTATTAATCTGACAAGGAAATGCTTGATAAAGATTGGCTTTTTTTATTATGTTGGGGATTTTTGTTCGCTGTTTACTTTAGTGTGATTAGAGTTATGGTGTGATTGTGACAACAAATACCACAATTTGCCAATTCTGATAATGTTGGTTTGCCCATAAATCTTTATTGCTGCAGGTTCATTTCCATGATGATAAAACAGTTATCCACTGAGACAGGGTCAAATCTGATGTTCTGTCTACCTCAGAGTGTAATATGTAAACAGTTAAAATATTGGCCGTGATGCAACATTGCCAGGACGGTAAAAGGGTTTCTGGGAGAAGAACTAGTAATAAATTCATCACTTTTATGCTGCAGCTTCATTTCCTTCAGGGAATTCCAGCACGGCCCAAGTAAATAAACTCCGAGATTACATTCAAAAGGAAAGCCACAAGTCCGACTCATTACTGTTAATATTTACTCTCCTGCAACAAAACGCTTTCAAATTTCCCCATGACCTCTTATACCTCCTGCCTTCTTTCTCTCTACTCCGTCATTCTGTCCCCCATTCATCCTCTCTACTGTGCTGCCAAGTGCATGACTCTGGCATGGTATGCAATCTGGGGAATTGTCATGGTAACCTTACGCTAACTCCTAACCCATCACCATCATCGCTTTATCCCCCTTTTCCCCTCCACTTGCCCCCGTTTACTTCAACCTACGTCAGAGAGCCAGTGAGTGTGTTAATAGTTGGGAAGCTGGAGGGGGGGATACTGACACACAGAAGGGGGTTGCAGTCATTGGGCAATAAAATGACGTCTCTAACTTTCCCTTTATCACCGTCAGAGATCAGTGTTAATGCACCATTGCGCTCTTTGAATTGGATATATGACAAGACCCCCACCCCCCCACCCCCTGAAAAAAAAAAAGCTCCCTGCTACTGGCGAGGCTTTCTTTGAAAAACTCCCCATGGACTTGATTTTCAAATTATGCGTTTCAATTGCTCTCTTCCTTTTCCATGCCAGTGGCCCGCTCAAGAAAGATATGGCTGTTGTGCATCTGTTGCTTTGCCTTTTTATTAGACCATTAAAGTATGACATTAACCACCATCATTATTGCAGGTTTCCTCCCCAGGCTCAGCTCACAGAGTTGTGCAAAGGACAGGATGCAGAGATGAAAAGGAGAGCAGAAACAAGGGAAGCGAAATATTTTAATCAGATTTCTATTAAACACACATTTACAGCACTTATTTTCTTAGGAAACCAGAGTTTGTGGTCTATAATAAAACACAGTGTACATGTGCGTGCGTGTGTGCGTGCGTACAAGCATGTAACAGTGACACTCAGCCGAAACCTTCTGCCTCTCTGACTCTGCATTGCTCACCTGCTTGCATTCCCTTCGTACTCTTGCTGTGCCCAAGCAATTGCATCTGCCAGCAAGGGAATCTCTGAATGAACTTGTTGGAGCAAAAGGTCACAGACAGAGTGTGAGAGGGAAAAGGAAGGAAAGGGGTGGGGGGGTAGTCGGGGTTGCAGTGGGGGAGTACAGCGGGAAGTAAGCAACCCACGCAAAAGGAACTTTTTACTGTGCAAACACTCTTTCCATGCTCCCTCCATCTCAGACTGGTGTTAATACAGCGGAGAGCCCAGGCCTGTCTAGGAGCTCCCTCCAGCTCCCTTCTCTGCCGTTCTCATTCGCCCTAAACATTCTTTCCTCCCCTGTCATTGCGTGTCCTGTCTGCATCCCTCTCCTCATCTCGTCCTCCTTTCAATGTGCTTCCCCCTCAGCTCCCTCTCACTTTCTCTTACACACTCACTCAAGGATGTGAGCTTCCATCTCACATCCTTGTCTCCTCCTGGTCGCTCTGTTTTCTGTGGCGCTGTCTGTCTGGTGTGCCGGAGAATCAATGAAATATAAACAGTACAAACTTTATCAAATTTAATTTTACCTGATGTGCATGTCAAGACTGAAGTATTTTTATCACCTGGCTGTGGTATCTCTGCCTCAGTGACCATCCCCCCCCCCCAGAAACCTGAAAAAAGCTAAAGAATGAGAGAGGGAGTGTGACAGTCCTATATTTGGTGCATTCCTCCGTGTGCATAATAGTTACCTGGGAGACATTACTCGTGCACACGCTGACCCTTTTGTCGGACTTTCACAATGATTTGTAGAGAGTTACTATATCTGTGTGTTTGTATCAAAGCTGTCCATTACTGGCAGTGTGTCTGCGTCAGATGCGCACTGAGGCAGTTGTCGTGTTATTCTACGGAAGCTGAGAGCTGCTGACAAACGTTCAGGGGAAATCGGGAGGGGTGTGTGTGTGTGAGTTTTTGTTAGGGGCCTGCTGCGCCTCCTGAGACGACAGGAAAGGATGAGGGGAGCAGGAAGACAAAGGGAAGAACACTTGTGCGACGTTGCTTTTTGCCCTGTAGAGTGACATTGTTAATGCATCATGACCAAAGTCAGATGGACGAGAAGATGCCCTTTCGCAGGCAAAACGACAAAGACACGCAAACATACTTTCACAACAACACGTATGCTTACGTGTGCTCTGTCAGATAGTTCACCACCAGCATTGAAAACAATTTATAACCCACTGCCCTCTTAAACCTGACAGGTCCTGTCTGATTTTGTGAATGCTGACGCACTTCGGGCCCCATCATCCCTGTTCATTCATTAAATTAACGCTCATTACACGCTGACAATCATAAATCAACCTCCCATAACAATGATAGCAGATAACACAACTTATAACAGAGCACATGGGCAGCTGTATTGATTCTACGGCCCTTCCGCCGACCACTTCCTGTGCGTCAGCCACGCAGAGTGTGTAAATTTCACCATAACTAAGAGCAAACACAGGAAAGGAAATTTCATATCCGTATGTTGTCACTGTTTATGTTTTGAAAAAGAGTACAGATTGGTGAAAAAGAGCACAACAGTTGTGAGGCAGAGCACATTTGAAAATGTTTGGAAATCAAAAAGACTCCACATTTAGTAAGCTGTGCTGTGACCGCACAGGGAGGGGAGTTGGACCTCAAGTTCACTGAAATGTCAACTTTGGTTTGAAATGACTTTGATTTTGCGCGGCACAGAAGATGCACTGTCTTCTTTTTATAGATTGAAATTTCGGCAGTTGTGAAGTTGAAGGGTTTTTTTTGTTGTTTTTTTTTGCATTCTCTTGTAGAGAAAGAAACATTTACTGTAAATGTTTATATAAACTGAACTATCTGTCCCCTATACTTCTTGGACATCTTATCTCTGCAAAAGTGAGAGTAAGATATGGAAGTGATGTGTTTGCGTGCATTCTTTGTCACCGCCATTTCTATTATCTCCAAGTCCGATGGCCATCATTTACTGTATTTGTGCATCTGCATGAACTGTTATAACCCCACTTTGTCCTCTGCTTTTTTCTTTGTTCATTACATGAACTCACAAAAGCCTTGTTACCAACCCACCATTATCATTGGAAGGCTGTGACTAAGAAGAATGAAATGGAAGTTATTCTAATCTTGCTATTCTCGTTCCCAATGTTTATGTGGACTTTGACCCCCTGCTGTTCCCAATTAGCCACAAATGTCTCTGTCTGGAGATCTTAAAATGCCTTACGTGTCTTCTTCTATCAATAACAGTCTGTGAGCCAAGGACTCAGTAATGAAAGCTATCCTGACTTTTCTATTTTTGGCACAGAGTTCACAGGCATTATCATAACGCCCCTGCCACCACTGCCTTTTTATGTTTCCACTCCCTTGCCTCCCTGGCTCCTCATCCTTTTTCTGCTCATCAATCACCTGGCCCATCCTCATCAGAAGGGACAGCTCTGGATACAAGAATGGTGTAGTTGGCCTCAGCGTCTGCCTTGTGTTACAGACAGTCTCGCATCTGGCTCGGACCCCCGGTAGTGCCAGGAAGCATCGCAGGAATGCAAGGAATGGCCCAGTGAGCGATAAGAAGGAAATTTCCCGCAGCACACTGGACTAAAGGCCCAGAAACAACAGACACACCGAGAATCACAGGGGAGAAATGAAAGGGATGACGACAAAGAGTGGGGTGGGAGGAGAGGGAACAGGAAGCCTGGACAGACATAGGTCGAAGTTTGACACAAAGACAACAGACATGGTGACACTGGCTATCCTAGGAAACCAAGAGCAATGATGAGAGAGTAAAAGAAAGTAACAGGATGGGTTGGGATGACTGGATAGAGACAGGTAAGTGTGGGAGAAAGGAGCTAATGAGCTGTGATAGAGGTGGCAGTAAAAAATCAAAAAAACAAAAACAAAGTGATGCCATGGAAGGGAAAGACTGAATAAAGATTGCAACTGCAAAGACGTAAAACAAACTATGACCAATCCAAAGGGTGTTGGGAGAGGACAAGGGACATGGTGGGACAGGAAAGGACCACAGGAAAGGTAAGCCCCTGTTAATCAAACTCTGATTGGGCGACATTCCGTGGGAGGAGGAGGACCCGCACACATACACCTTACAGGCAGATTTCGTGCTGGTAAATCCTTGGCTGTGACAGACAGCACCTCTTTATGACTCACCAATCTGGCTTTTCTACTGTCTCCCACACTCTGCCATCTGCAGAGGCTTTCAGGCTCAGTTTGAACAGCAAACAGAACATTGCCAAACCCTGATCCAGATTGGCTTCCCCTCTGTAGTGACCTATTTTGTCTACATTCATTTCGTCTGGCTGCTGGTGCTGATTTTCTTGGTGGCCAGTTGGTAACAGGTCTGAGCTGCTAAATTGCAGAAGGGAATGGATTAACTACCACCAGGGTGGATTAACTTCCACCCAAACCTCCAACCCCCATCTCGTTTCCTTGTTTTCTCCTGGATTACATCAGAGTGTAGGCTCCTGTATCTGAGCAAGCACATATCATGCAGTCACACAGGAGGTCAGAAACATGTCTTATATGTTAGACAAGAGGGGTTAATGGGATTTGTGGAGGAGGGCAGGAAGTATAAACAATCCCTCTTATGTGTGGTTTTCTATTCCTCTTTAATAGAAAGATCAGAGATACAGAGGCTGTTTATTGTGATCTAGTTTCTGTTCATGCATACTGATCTTTTTTGTTCCTATCTGGCCAAAACCCAGTCTTTTCTGCATTCAGATCATAAATTATCAGCAATCTGGAAGGAAATTAAACATTATCCATATAACTCCCAGGGTATAGCTTGTATGTCAATGATTCATTCCTGTAATGTGACAGCATAGGCCATAGCCAGTTACAATAACAGAATCGAGATAGTCAAACAATATTCCCAGCCACAATCTGGGCTTCTCCTCTTAAAAGCTACATTCTAATTAATCTTCAAAGTAAAAAAGCATTCTTGCATGACAAAGCAAGTGCTGTTAGTCACCACTCGCATCAAATCAGAGCACTTTCCCGGGTCAAATCAACATTGTAAAGCCTAATAGAGATACAGTAAGTGGAAAAGCGTGATGAGCGGCAACACATGAGACTTTATTTATACTTTATGGTTTGGTTGTACAGAAGGAATTGGGGTCAGAATTTGATCCAAGGAACGTGAACTGTTCTTCCTCTTGGTTGCACGTTTGGGTCAAAATGACTTAGTGTGGTTCCCTGGCTTTTCGACCCATCTGAAACAGCTGACACAAGGCAGAAAGGTGGGTGTGTTTTGAAGTTTTGAAGTGAGGCAGTGAAAGGCACAGGCAGACAAGAAGGAGAGCTGAAGTTTTTTATTTATTTTTTATTTTTTATTTTTCTTGTGTAACTCCATTAAAAGGAACCCCTGGGAAGTTTGGACGACTGACAGCTGAGGTGGAGTCTGGGGCAGCCAAGCAGGAGGGAGAGTGTTTTCATGTGTTTATGTGTGTGTTTCCCTACACTAATGGGGCTATATATATGGCTGCAGGCCCATCTCTCAAGCCCACATTGAGTAAGACCGGGGCTCACCCAGGGGTATAGCAACAGGCCTTGGGGACGACCTGTGGGACACCCCCGTAATACCCCAGGGAGCGATGCTTTTGAGGTGCGGTCCCCCACAACCCTTCACCTCCAATGTGCCGAATCAGTGGAAGGTTGAAACTCAGAGAGTATCCTTGACACTAATATGGAAAAAAGCCTGTTTGGAGCGAATATAAGGGCAAATATTATTCTTCCTGAGCGTAACCACGGCGAGCACCTCTGACCTGGCAGTGAAAGTGCTGAAACAAAAAGCCCAAAGACGTTTTCTGCTCCATCAAAGCAGAGCTACATAAAATAAACATGGCCATCAGATTACCACGCTGAACACGGGGCCGCGTTAGCCCGCGCCGGCCTCCCTGCCGCCCAACCCCATAGCTCTATGGGAGTTAAGTGTGGGGTCTGCTCAGTCAACACCATGACGCAAAATGGAACAAGCCTTTGACAGAAGCCCCAGGCTGATGGAATAAGGCCCCTACCCACAGGCCCACAGGCCCCCCGGCCCGAGAGAAACATACTGAGCACGAACGAGGGAGACAGGAAAACAGGAGGAAGGGAAAGGAGGGAAAAGGTAGATGAGGACATTTTGGGGAAAAAAAGCGGAAAAGAACACCAGCCCAATATTGGTGGAACGGACCTGTCCCAAATTGAGAAGCACACACATAAATGCACTTCTTCCCTGCACAGCCAGCAGCGGCAGGCCAGGACAGACAGCCGCCAGTGGAGAGAGAGCTGGGGCAGGGCAGGGCAGAGCCATGCAGGGTACAGCGGTTGGTGGTAGTGGTTGTAGCTGCCAGTGAGACTGTGAGGCTTAACTGGCTAGTCCCACTAACAGTGGACACCCTCAGCCCAGAGGATCTGACCTCACAGGGGTTCTTTATATCCCTGCGTGCGCTTGTGTGCATTTGTGTGTGGGGGCATGCATGTGCGCACCAAAAAAAGAAAAAGAGAGAGAAAGAGAAAAGTTTGTGTGTTTATGCGTGTGTTTCACATTTGGATGACGTAACTATGAGAGAACAGATCCGTCCCTTGAGAAAAAAAAACAAAGTTTTCTCCTGGCCTTTTAGTCACCTCACTGAGGAGTCGCTGTCCACCTCATTCAAGAGGCTCCCCATCTCCAACCTCATCCACAGTCATCTGTCTGCATCTGACTGATTTCCTTCTTGGCACGGCTGACCTCTCCTGTTGTCTCAAAATCTCTAGCAGATTCCTACACCCCCAGTCTGTCTTTTTGTCTGTCTGTGACCTAACAGAGATTCTTCGCTCCCTTCTTTCCTTCCTGGCCTTAACAATGGACTTAGCCTGGAGCCATTCACAATGTTTCAATCACAGACAGCTTCTGAAATATTTTCTGGGACCTCTGTTTCTTCTGAGCCAGACTTTTAAAAGCAGTATTACTCCCTTTGCTGGTTGGATTAGGATAAAAAAATAAAATAAAAAAAAAGTTCCATTGTTACAAGGAACCAGAATTAGCACTCTGAGCTTAAACCCTCACCCTTTCCCTTGACGTATGACATAAAAAACCTCCTAATGCAGTGACCATTACAGTGACGCAAGACTAAGGTAAAGTATTAACAGATCACAAATAGATAGTGAGGCCATGCCAGGTTGTAGCTGTTAGTGTTAAGTGTGGGAGCCATGGGCTTTTTCTGGTTCCTGAAAATGACTCCTGTGTGCAACAACAATGAACACAATCACTGTGGTCCACTGGGCCTCACACCAGCAGCGTTGCATTACCGCACTTGCCTCCCTACTGTTCTCCTTTTCTTTTCATCCTCCTCTCTTTTCTCCTCTGACTCAGCTGTTTTGTAGGAAACTCCGTCTCTTTGAAGAAAGGAAGAATCTTTCATTACTCGACAGCAGGGAGAGAAAAGGAGATGATAGGGAGAGAATAACTGCCCCATTGTCTTCACCCCGCCCTAGCTCCGTCCACCAGTGATAATTGTGTTGAGCTAATTACAGAGAGCTGCTACAACAGGTGTGGGACTGTGCACCTGGGTAAAGAGGTCTACTAAGTGTGTGTATGTCAGACAGTGAAAAGGGTTGTGTTTGTGTGTGTGTGTGTGACTATGTAATGCTGGGTGAAAGTGTCTCTGTGTCAGTGATTGAGATCACTCAGAACTGTGTGTGTCACATGCTTACTAAACCTTACATGTTACTTAATAGCACTCAGACATTGGTCACCATATTGTATGACAGACTACTGCAGTATCAGACTACCAGCATGGACCTATACCAGTCTAAGGCCCATCTGTCTTTCATTATAAAGCTACAGACTACATCTGTATGACATTACTGGAAAGTTGAAATTAGCACACAAGCAGAGTCTCACTCTCACTCATACACCACATTGAATTTCAAATGAGTGTGATTACAATCACTTAATTGATAAACTTGACCACAGGGAGCCTCATTTTGTGATTCATAATCTATAACTGGTCTTTCTCAATGACATGTTTTTTGATGTCAGCACAGTAAGAAATTGGGAAGACAGAACTGGAGGCTATAGTGATGATGTAAGCAGGGGGTCTCTCATGGGATTTATATTTTTTTGAGCTTTTACCGTAAAAGAAATTCATCTGAGAATCTGACCGGAAGAAAGGAAGCCATCTGGCTGGATGCCAACGGAGGAGCATGTTAACTTCTGTTTGCCGAGACATCACAGAGCTCCACTCTCAAAACAAAGAAACTTGGGAACTGTTTTCTAAAGATGTCTGGCTGACTAGACAATGAAATTGGTTGGATATTACAAAATTGTGACAGTTCAAGTTAAGCTGTTAGTCATTACTAATAATGATATCACCTGTCTGCTGTCTGCTCACGACAACCACTTCTAATTTATACTTAGTGACATGGACTTTAGTGGGCATTACACCACATTATTGAAATAAGACGTCCTCCCAATCGATCCACTTGAGTGTGTCATGTTAGCCAAAGGGAAATTAAAACCTCGCTTGCTCTTAAGTCACCATTGCCCTTTAAGACAGCTTACGAGATAAAGGTAACCTTTGTGTGTGGTCGTCACAGCCTCATTTGCTCGCTTGAGTCATGACCGGGTGTAAAATGCGACTATTATTACAGGAAATGAGACTGTGTCTTTGGAACAGATGATAATATAGTAGTATGATCGTCTCCTTAGTCAAGCAATTCTACCTGCAGACTCATCATTTAACGTCAAAGGGGAATGAGTGCTGCATTGCCACCTTGTGGAGCATTTCTTTGGTGTTACAGTTGAAACAAGTGCCAAGCCCCAGGGGCTCCGCTGTGGGCAACAAACTTGTCAAAGAGTATACGGAAACTGCACGTCTTTTAGACTAGAATCAAGACTTTTATTAAAAACAAGTACTTTAAAAACATACATGGAAGCCAAGTCAAACAGACACATAGAGCATAACACTACGTGGCCAACACACATGGGGTTTAACTCTCTCCTTCAAAGTAAATTCTATAGACATACCGAAGCCAATACATTTCTCTTATTTAAAAAATATCTAAGTGAGTAAATGAATATGGAAATGTCATGAAAAATCAAAGACCAAGGCAACAAAATACAGAAATAATGTCCAGTTTGCTAATTTTTTTTTTTTTCAGTTTGACAAATATGGGCTTCCTCAAAGCCGAGTCCTCTGATTGGCAGGGAGCTCATCCTGGTCAAGTCCCCACAAGAAGGTGCGGAGACGTGTCACTTCCTTTTGGAGCTCTGTGCTTGGGATTGGCTGGGAGAGGTCAAGGCGTGGTGTCTCATTTGGCAGGATAAGAGGGGGATGATCCAGGAAGCTCTCAAAGATGTCTGAAAGGTATTGGGATTGCAAACAATTGACAGTCAATATTCTGCTGCTTATATCGTAATATTATTGTGATAAAAGAAATTTGTATCACCTCCACTGAGCTCTGTGCCTGGTGGAGGTGCCCAGGATGCTGGGGGGGCCCTGGTTGGTCCCAGCTTGTAATGAGTGAGCAGGTGGTGCAGCTGGGCGGGGCTTAACAAGGCATGGTCCTCCAGTAGACTCATCCACGATGACTGCAAAATGACAGGTCAATGGAGCAAATGCGGCCTTATGTTACAGCAAAGGCATACTGTGGTTGTATTACCTGGATAAGTCGCGTCTTTGGAATACACAGGAAGTTGACTGTGACTGACAGTTTTTTCATGAATTCAGAGGCTATGTCTCCTAATCCCGCCCCCTGTAGCCAGTCCAGGACTAGATCCAAGTTCGTTCTGATCTGAACTGCTCTGGACCACGAAAACAGTCCATCTGAAAAAAAAAAAAAAAAAAAAAAAAGTAGATATTCAACGTAAAGAAAAGAAAATCTGCCAAATGTCAACATGAATAAAAATAAAAAAATGAAATGAAATGAAATGTTAAAAAAAAAAAAAAAAAAAAAAATATAAGATATTATTTTGCTATCTACGAAAGCTTTTTTTATCAGCTTGTCTCCTGAGTCTATATTTTGCAGCTCTAAACTTCAAAATAATAATGTGCGAATTAGAATTAAAAAAAAAAAAAACTGCAGTCCTGCGGTCACAGTGACGAAGTGAATATAAAGTGTGCCCTCACCTCTCTCCAGCAAAGTATTAAGCAGGGAGGTGTTGGTGAAGAAGAAGAGGTAGCCAAAGGTTTGGGAGGTAAGAGGTGGGGACAGACAAGCTTCCCGTGACAGCATGAGGGAACAGCGATACACTTCCACCAGCCCGGCGACCTTAGGCGGTAAAGCAGACACGTCATCCACCTCTCCTTCATCTCCTCTTTTTTCTTCTGTCTCTGCACCACCAGCTCCATCCTTCTCTTTCTCTTTTTCTTCACTGGAGAATGGGTTGGTGTCCAGGAGAGCTGGAAGCAGTGAGTACAGGGTCTTTGTGGAGAAAGGACAATAGAAGCATAAGTTATTTTGCTTCAAAAAAGATCAACATTTACCCTGTTTTGGTGAAATGATGGAAAGGAGTCGTTTGAGAAGGGAGAATGGAGGATGAGGATGGAGTTCCTTATTGGTGTGTCTCTAAGGATGACCATGTCTTTTGTCTCACATTTTTATCCAGATTAAAATACTTCATCCCGTATTACAGACTGGCAGACATTCATGTTTCCATGAGGAAAGTTCCTATTGACTTTGATGAACCTCTCACTTTATCTCTACCACAAGGCCGCCATTTGTTGCGATCTCATAAGATTTAGAGCTCTCTACAACTGATGGATTGATCATTATTGAAATGTGGAGCATACATGTTCACACTTAAGGATGAATTGCAACAACCTGTTGATCTCTTAATCTTTTTATATATATATATATATATATATATATATATATATATATGTGTCGCCATCAAGGTCAAATTTTTATTTGTCCAAATGCCTGAAACTAGCACTCCCCCACCAACGGTAGGTTTACTCTCTGTAGTGCTCATCAGCAAATGTCACTATGCAAGCACACGTAACTACAACAGTGAATGTTAACATTATACGTGCATTGCACATCAGTATGTTAGCATTCTCCCTGATGAGACTGCATTGCAACACTTTGCCGGTATTGTCAATGTTCACAATACAGAATGTTGATTTAGCTCAAGGCTCAGCCATGCTTGAGTACGCAATAACTACAAGAGCAGTTTACACATACATTTGTCCCAGGCTCAACTGTAACAAGGTATCTTCATGCCAGGGATGGAATTTCAAAATTTCCTCAGCTGATCCTAGGTCCTGCCTGACACTAATACCCTCTCACCAGCCTCAGGTGTACTCTTAGGCTTGTTCATCAGCAAATGTCACAATGTCAACATAACTTAACATTATACGTGCATTGCACATCATTAAGTTATTGTTGTTACTGTGCACGTTTTGGATACGAACGTACTGTGCACAAGTCCTAAGACCAAAAAACAGGCTAATTTTAAAGTGGAAAAGCAAAAGAACTAAGTATAAAAAACTGTGACACTGTGCTCTCTGAATACTGCCGATGTTTGAGTGTGCTGTTGATGCACGCTATTATTCCACAATACCAAAGCACAAAGTAAATGGAGAACATGCTCATGGCTGGAAAATATTTAAATAAATTATGGGTGGCGAGACAGCTCCAGAGAGGTCGTGGTAAACAACAAAAATAAATCTTGAGTCTTGAATAAGAAATTTTCCTGTGCCTTTGTGATGTTTAAGTAGTTGAGGCTTTCCAGAGTCACAGCTTGGTCACACGAACCATATCATTTCAGTCATATACTAATTGCTAAAACGGTGCACAATAAGTGTACTTGAATTAGTATTTATTAAAGGTAAAGGTAAAGATATACTTTAAAGGCCCACAGCGGGGGAATTCCTTTTATACCTTGGTGAGGTGATACACACACTGCTGGAAAGTGTGCATAATGACGTCATCCAGCTGTGCCAGAGCTTCTGAGCAGGTGTCCATGTCAGCTGTCAAAACTGGGTCTCCTGGGGCTTTTGGAAGTGAAGATAATGTTAAGGCTTAAAGACTTTGTGCTTGCTTTGATTTCTATGCTGCAAAACTCCTGTAGTAATTTATCTAACTGTCATTGTTGCTAATGTTTAAAGTAGCCCTCACCTTCAAACTCCCACTCTTTCTCCATGGTTTCAACTTTGACTTGGAAGAAATTCAGGAGCTCTGTGGCATTTGACATCCAGAACATCAGGGGTCGAAGGTCAGATGACAGTTGCTGAACATTTGGTGTATTTATCTCACCCTCTTGTTCTGTGGAACTGGACATAACATACATGTAGTGTCAGAGTTATGTCGGCTGTAAAAACGATTGTGAACATTCTCCTGTCAGTGTTTTGTTTGTGCTTTAAAAGAGAGACACACCATACTGTGAATAAAAATAGACTAAGTTATTATTACTCAACAATGATTGAGCCATTTTTCAATGTGACATTGTTAAAATGCTTTCATCATACCACAAAAATTTACCAAAGACATAACAGCATGAGCACAAATGTATCATGAATCACTCAGCAGGAGATCTCTAAACAGAGGAAACATGACGTAGAACAAAAATGCTCTTACTTTTGCGTGGGATGCTTATCCCCAAATTCCTTAATGTTATCCTGTAAAGAGAGTTGGAGACAGAAAAGAGGAGAGACATTTCAGCTTACTGTGGGGGTGGAGGGGGGAGCAGACTCTTGCCCTGCAGCCAGGACAATTACAGCACATTTTCCAGCAGGAGGGGAAGTGACATCAACTCATCCTTGCTCATGTCCACAACCTAACTGGCCACAGTGAAGGGCATATGTCTGTCTGCTGGTTTTTCTGTCTGACTGAATGTGGCAATCTAAGTCTGCCTACCTGATGTTTTCCTGCCAAGCTTGTTGAAGTCTCGCCATGGTCATGCAACACTATCCTTAAAAAAGGTTCGCAGACGACTCCTCCTGTAGTTAAACTAATCTTGAAGTGCTGAGATATTTGATCAATTTACTGAACATATCTTATTGCATTGTCATATTTTATATGCTGAGCTATTGATTTTTAGCCAGGCTCGCAGCATGACTCTTTGGATCACTTAAGTCTTTCTGTTCTGCATCCAAGACTCTGGTCAAGACTGAAATATCTCAAAAATGAATGATGATGATGGATTGCTATGAAATTTGGTGCAGATATTCATTGTTCCCAGAAAATGAACTCAACTGACCCCGGTGATCCCCAGACATTTCCTCTAGTGCCACCAGTGAATTGACAATTTATACTTTTAGCTGTATGTTAACAACCACTTGCTTGTACAAACGTTTTTATACCAGTTAGGCACAACTCCAATTGCTTTGCCAGTTAACAAATGCAAAACTAAGTCGGTTGTATTTGTTGTAACTGCTTTAGCAAGCCCTTGAATTTGTATAGATTTATCAGGTAAAGAAGTTGTCAAATATTTTCGTTTATGATCAAAAACTCAAAATTTAAATTGATATATTGAACTTGTTGTACTCACCCACACAATTTCTTTAATTAGATTGGCTGACTTGAGTAATAGATGTGGTGTCAGAGCAGGGTCCAGGTATTTTGAGGCGTGATCTATCATGATTGACAGGAGATAAGCAGGAGCTAAAGGGCCCCCGCCCGAGTCTGGAGAGGAATTTTTGGAGATTATCTCCTAGCAGAAAAGGGAAGGATAACCACAAGATATGGGGTCAAGGCTATTTGTAACTTACACAAAATAAGACGGTTATTATGCGTTCATTCATTTGTCCCAGGCTCACCTGTAACAAGGTATCCGCGTGCCGAGGATGAAATTTCAACACTGCCTCAGTTGATCCCAGGTACTGTCTCAGAGCTTCCTGTCTGTCTACCAGCCCTGAGGGACAGCAAGTCATGGGTGCATCAGCTTGCCATGGCAGAGTCAGTGCCAGTGGTGGAGGAGGGGTGACACGGGGGTCACGGTATAGGAAAAGGAAGTGGTTCCCCAGACCAATTACATCCCCAGGCTTTAGGACCGTCTCCCGGTAAAGGGCCACTCCATTGTGTGTGACTGCACCTCCCCTGAAGGGCCGCATCAGAGCTGAAATTAAATGAGATCAGTCAGACACAGATGATCTTCATTTCAAGTATACGGGAGCATGGAAATTAACACCTGCTTCAAATTTTGTTGGACACACTACTGGGTGTGAACATATGCTGGGACTACCTTGTCCAGTGGGCGTGTCAGGAACAGCCGAGTCTCTCCTCACCAGTAAATGTCTGGCCAAAAGGTCAGGAGCAGAGAGGAACGTGTCAACCTTCAGAGGCCTCTTCCCCTTCCTCTCCCTCTCTCTATCCTTCTCTCGCTCTCTCAATGTGGGCTTTCTTCCAAACATATGTGTATGTCCCGCCATGATGTACAAAACAAAATCCTAAACAAAACACACAGTGCAGAGTAGAAGAAAGTCAGGGAGGTCTGTTATCTTTCAAGTGGTATGGTTTATATCAA
Organism: Echeneis naucrates; assembly: GCF_900963305.1. Lineage (NCBI taxonomy): Eukaryota > Metazoa > Chordata > Actinopteri > Carangiformes > Echeneidae > Echeneis > Echeneis naucrates. The sequence continues at coordinate 16,108,463 of NC_042516.1, forward strand.
TCTTCCATCAGATGTTAAGTTGAACACAAGGCAGCTGATAAGGTATGAAGTGTGTCACAGTTTGCTACAATGGAAATCTGTGTGAGGTCATTGTGTGAGATGGAATGATGCACACAGAGGGGTTTTGTGCCTTCGATAGCAAAATTGTTGAGCCATTGTGCTGCTCTAAGGCTTTTTTGTGCTGGATGCTGAATGGAAGAGACTTGTGGAGCGATGGAAACCCCGATGGTATGTGGCGATTACAGACATGCAGGTATGATGTCAGTTTTAGGGTGTGTGCACCTGTGTAGCCCTGCATAAATCCTCTGTATAAATCCTCCACAATATGAGTGCCAGTTTGTGTATGAGCACATTACTGTGCGTGCATCTTGCTACAGGGTACGTGTGTCAATGTGCTTGTGTCAGTGTGTGTTTATGTATTTAGACAGCGTGCATGTGTGTGTGTGGGTGTTGTTTGTGAATATTTGTGTGTCTCTGATATCATCTGTCAACATGTCTTGCCTTGCTCTGATCGTAACCCTGCAGCAACAGGAAGTAGGGTCGATCTGTGGGTGGAAGGATCAAACTTTGTGACATCACTTCCAGGTCACAGCTGGAGTAATCCCGCTCATCTTCTGCTGGCTGATTTGTCCATCCAACCTTTGCTTCAGCTTTTGACACCCTAATCTGAAATAGCAGGTTAAGACATGACAGTAAGAATAGAAACGTGTGCTGTTAATCCAGTTATTCCTCTCTGAATCAGCGCCTTTACCTCTCCATGCTGTGGGCTGATCATGCTCACGATGTTCTTCCTGTCCTGTACCCCTCCGTTGTTAGTAGCCCGGCTCCCAGAGCCACGTGGGTCATTGCCGACATGGTTGCCTTGGCGGCGGCGCAGACTGAGGTTCATGTCGCTGATGCTCCTCCTGAGCTCAGTGTTCCTTCCACGGTGGCCGCGCTCACCTTCCTCTGGTCCACCCCCTGATGACACCCTGCTCCGCCGCCAGCGCACACCTGTCACCCAGGCAGATAATTAGTGGGTCCATCAGTTGGACTCAGTGGTGTTAATAATCCTTCCGTTAATAAGTCTTACACATACCTTGGTAGTTTTCTCCTTCCCTCTCCCGCTCCCTTTCTCTTTCTTTTTCCTCTCTCTCATAGTCTTCCTTCCTTTGGATTTCAAAGCGCCGCTCAAATCCGTCCTTAGGCCGCCACATGTCCACTAACATCAAGGGACATTCCCAAGGAGAAACACCTCTCCGGCACTCTGTCTCCCACTTGATAGCTCCATCTGGCTGCTGGATGGGCTTTCCGATGACATCACACAACAGGAAGTCCTCTGGGCTGTGTTTCTGGAGAACTAAAAGGTAATGAATGAAGGGAGAAACAGGGTATGGATAATTATTTTTCCATAACACCGCTGTTTATGTTTATACTAAGTAATTCCCAATTTCTTAAAAACATTTTGACCACATAATTCTCCAGCACAGGTCCAAATGAGAGAAATTTTCCCCCTTTCATACCTGCGTCATCTGCTTCCTCCCTCTCTCTCTCAGTGTAGCGAGTGATGACCTGGACGATGAGCTGTCTGGCTGTAGAATGGATGTTGGCCAGCAGGGAGCGATAGTTAGCTCCACTGGACAGGGCATCTCCATAGATCTTTATCAGACCTGGGGCAGAGGAAGAGGCAGGGGGCAAGTAGTGGTGGGAGGAGGGGGTCGCCGAATGGGCCCAGACCTCTCTCTCCCTCTCCCCCACCGCCCTGTCCCGGTCACTGTTGGAGCGCCCCCGCAGAAAAAGATGGGAAAGGCGCTTTGTGCGAGACTGGGGCCCAGCAGGCCGTGGCCTGAGGAAGGCTGGGGAGGGAGATGGGGATGGCGAAGGGGAAGCCAGCGAGGGGGTGGAGTTAGAAAGCGAAGAGGAAGGAGCAGAAGGGGCTTCGTGGAGGGAGGCTGCGTCAGAGCTGGTGGTCGACCTGGTAACAACAGAGGAGGGGAAGACAAATGGAGGAGAGAGGAAGGAGAAAGGAAGGGACCAGTCAGCTGTGAGTTATGACTGACAAACAAGGACGAAAATAAAACAAGGAAAGGTTACAAGGTTGAAAGGATCCTAATGACAGCGGAAGTAAGATAAAATGACCAATACTCAAACTGTTAAGTCAACAATACAATAGGAACAGGCCTCTAACTAAACAATAAGTAGCATGAAACCTTCCTAACCTGAGACAGAATATACTTGTGATGTAAGTAGAACAGGAATAAAAACATGAGGACTTCAGACTAACTTGACAGAAATTGCACTGGGCCAGCGACCTCCTAGCTTGGCAAAGTGTTTCCTGGGTGAGTTGATCCACAGACCTACTGGGAAATGGAGCTTCCTGAAGCGGGGACTGCCAGACCCCTCCATCTGAGAAAAAGAAATTATGGTGATATTTGGATTTTCAAGTCACTGATCTGTAGTATGTTACCATACTATAAATGTTGGTTTCCTTCAATTTGCTGTTCCACTGTAGTGAGGAATGTGTTGCAGTAATGCCAGGACTGGAACAATATAACAATAGAATGATGTCACCTCCAAAAAATATCAACAGGATACCTAAGAGCAGGTTGTCAACAAGGAGAAGACAGAGTTTAAAAAAACGAGACAAACAACCCCGATCCCTCCAGTGAATCCCCTGAAAATCATAGTGTATATTGCTGATTCTCAAACAGGAAGCAAGTTTTGTGGGACTCGGGCCCAGCTGTTGTACTGACAGGGAAAAACCCACTTCAAAGGTCACAGCCTGTCCACTTCTCAGGGTTACTTCTGTGTAACTTAGCACCAAAATTAGAGAACCACACTCGCTTTTATCTCCTTAACAATGTGGAAACCAAATTGGACATCTAAAGGAAAAACTGTATTCATCTGGAAAACCAAACCAAAGTTTCTTCTTCTGCACTCCTCCATGCATTATATCTGAGAAGACTGAAAATCTCCTCATATCTTGACATGTGTGCCCACACCTAAAATCTGTGCTTGTCATTCTAGAAATAGACGACAAGCATCTTGCACTCGGTGTTGTGGTGGAATATTTCAAAAAACATCAAATCTAACGTATACAGGAAATGAAATCATGTGTTTTTAGAGATTACATAATGAATCCACTTACCCACAGAGCCCTCTGATCCTTCTGTTGTGTGTTATGATTATCCTTCCCACCTGAATGGTAAGGCGCAGCTCAAAGCAATCTAATTACCTTATATATTTCCTTCTCCTTGCAACAAAATTCCATTTTTTAAAGACCTAAACCTGGTGCAAATATAGAACCACATGTCTAAGTTAAAATACCTTTTTCTTCATTTTTTTTTTCTCTTTTCCTCTTAGTGGACAAGCTCTGCTGCCTCTCTATCCCTGGCCCACGGTTCTCTGAGTCTATAGATAGAGAAACAGGCCCATTGTTCTAAGTGACAGAATTTCCTTCCTTTGCAGTGGACAACACCTATATCCTGAGTGAGTGAGCGAGAGAGGGAGAGATTGGTAGAAAGCAATAGAAGGATGAACTTACACACAAATACGGGACCTTGTTGAGAATAATGCTATATTCTGTGTTGTATGCCACAAAAATCTTTCTGTTTTGAGTTGGTGTGAAAGAACAGAAATGGGGTGCCATTATTTCATCCAAATAAGGTCTAATTATATCACTCTGAGCACTTGGACAGAGAATGTCAATTTAAACAATGTACTATGTTATAATTTCACAATCAGTTCACCACACAACACAAAAAATATGTCTGTGTGTCAGTTTGAAGTTTTTGCTGGAAAGAGAATGAAGGAAATGCACTCAGTAAGACAGGAAGCTAGAAGGAACGACAGACACCTGTGATCTCTGACCTGATCTTCAACAGGAAAATGGTTATGGAAAGGGAAAGGACACTGTCACTTTGTCCCAATAAAGGCGCTCAATCCTCACAAATCCACATTGACAGCTAAAAAAGTCATTTCACAATGAAAAAATGTTCCCATTTCAAAGGGACTCCACTGCTTCAAAGCGACCGTACCCACTGAAAGAGAGCATATTTTGCATTTAAATGTGGACAATGTGAAGACTAAATTTAACATCATCCACCAATGGACTGATTTGAATTTCCACACTGAGGGACTAATATGTTATGTTTATCATATATGGGGTAATTTCATAAAGCAAATACAGATCATAAACATCCTGTGTTATGTTCTCAAACACTGAAAAGAAATGTTTTCTTTTTAATTTTAAAGTATTTTCCCATAACCTTAACAGACCTACATCTGTAACCTTTACTTGAATCAAGGATCTAGTGAATTTAAATTACACACACAATAGGGCTGAAATACCAGAGCCAGCCCTGTGATTCAGAATTAAAGTGTTATTATGTGGGCTGATTAAACATTCTCTATTTCTTGTGGCAAAGAGAAGCAAATCATTTAACTGTATTTGGCAGAAGAAAAAGCATTGTGTGGAACGCAATAAGAATACAAATTGACAACAGATTAAGGTCTCATGTGTGTTTGAAATGTTGCTACGCATAATTGTTTTTTCTTTTTTGTTGTGTTGTTGTTGTTGTTTTTTTTTTGTTTTTTTTTAACCAACACAAATTGAAGCCAACCACAGCTGAAGTTCTCTGAGGAAAAGAAGAATCTGCACTAAATTTGCATTTTGTCAGCCACCCTTAAAAACTAAAGGCTTGTTTGCTAATACAAAGATATATCTTCCAAGTATCATATTATTTTAAGATGAGCTTAATTGAAAATCAGAGGCTAGATCAGGCTATCTTTGCATGTAGGAATATTGAACTTGAGTTTATGAAAAAATCTAAAGTTATATGGCTGGTTGATCAATCATAGTAGGACAGAAAGAAAAGTAATTGCTTTAAGGTTCTGTCAGCAATCAGCACTGAGCATGTTGCATTAGACCACCAGCATCTCAGAGGAAAGTAAACGCAAAACATCTTTGTACTTTTATCTGTTGGTCAGACAGAAAAGCATCGGGTGATAACATTTGGCATTTTCACTCTTTTTGTGTATTTTTCTCCATTAAAAATAAGCAATCATTTGCAAATATGAGCGCCATAATGGGTGCTGATTTTTTGCTTGCCATGAAAAAAGCTTGAAGGGCAGCCATTAAAACAGCTGAACAGATGTTTTTAGAGCTAGAGTAAACCCCACAATGAGAAGTATCTCACTGCATTTAGGAATCAAAGGAATTTAACTCACCAACATGCGGAAAAAGAAGCCACACAAAAGAAAGACTAACATGACCTCATGCACTAATAAAACGCAAATTAAGACCATAACTACGCCCGCGTTAAAAGAAAGGTGGCAGAAGCCGCAGAATGAAGTGATATGTTGAAGAAAGGCCTGGGAATGTTTTACAGTTAAAATATTACTGTGAAGGCAGGAGCACTCAATCAGAGGCCATTTAGATTTGCATGAACCTTTTGCGGTTGCAAATTTATATAATATATAAATATATAAATAAATTTATAAAATGTAAAAATTATTAACATTAGCAAAATCTCGAAGAAGAAAAATGACGGGGAGGACCGGATATCCCAGAATCCTTTGCGCGTCATCGAAGAAGGACATCTCTTCGAAGAGGACACAGCACCAAGGTTAGCAGCCGTCTCCACCGATGGTGTTATTATTGGTGGTTATTGGGGTATTTCTTACGAGATGTAACTTATCCAACTTTATCTGTCGTCCTTGCTGATGTTATGATCTTTTGATCCAACAAAATTGTTTAGACCACCCGATGTTTTCAAACCTGTTTGCTAAAAAGCGAACACTAGCTAACGTTAGCATTTTAGCTAGTGAGCTAGCTAGTTGGCTGGTATTCAAAGCTGACAGTGTGGCTGCAACACGTTTCTGAATGTTGTTACTTTCATTACAACTCTATATCTGCGTCTGATAACAATTTAACTCCTGGTATCATCTAACGAACGTAAAACAACGTGAAAACAAGGCTAACGTTAACCTTTTAATCATGATGCTATATTTAGCTGAGCCAGAGGCGTCGAGCTTTGTTTGCTGAGTTCAGACTTTATCTGACATTTTAATGGAGCTGTAAATCAATGCACTTCGTAACCTTTCCCAGAATCTACCGGACGTGTATTTTCATCAGAGGAAAAATGTCTGAGACTATTGAAGAAAAGATCAAGAACTACAGGACTGCTCCTTTTGACGCCCGGTTCCCAAACACCAACCAGACCCGCAACTGTTTCCAGAATTACCTGGGTGAGTTCAATAGTTCATAAAATCTTTTGTCAAAACTTATTAGAAACTGCTTTTACAGAGATACTACAGATAAAGCTGTTTTTAATAAACATTTAATTATCCATCTAAAACTTTTAGGTGTTAATTTCGCAGATATCCGATTACAGATAAACCACCCAAAGCACACAGGAATTCTGTGACAGGACTTTAGCTTCCCTAGAACAACAGGGCATCCATGAGGCCAGATATTTGGGAGTTATCTTTGTATTGGGCCAGAGCTTTTCCAAACATTTTAGCCATATTAGCAGAAACTAGAAAAGGAGATCACATTTCTCCTGTGCTAGCTTCTCTTCATTGGCTCCCAGTGAAATTCAGAATAGAACTCAAAATCTTCCTCCCAACGTACTAAGCTCCTAAAGACTAAGCTCCATCATCTCTCAGAGAGCTCTTGTCCTTAGTATCCCAGGAGGTCACTTCACTCACTGGATGTAGGTTTTCTTGTGGTTCCTAGATTCTCCAAAAGTAAATCGGGAGGCAGACCTTCTATGGAACCAACACCCAGTTTCTGTCCGGGGGGCAGACTCTGCTGCAGCACTGAAGATCGGACTTAAAACCTTTCTTTATGACAAAACCTACAGTTTAAGGTTTAACTACACCTTTTTCTTTTGGTTGTGCTGTTATAGGCTGAGACTGCTGGGGGTTGCACTGAGCACCTCTCTCTCTCCACCATCACCATGCATGTACATTACAACCTTACATGCCTCTCACTTTGTTTTTTTCCTGTAGTCTGTTTTTTGTCCCTCCTGTCCTTGTCCTGCAGGTGCTGAATCATCTCTGCACCATGTTCCCACTTAATACTTGCTTATGCAAGAGTTACCGTTAGTTATCAATATACACTACTATTCATTTTCCATTGTAACCTTTTCTTCTCTCCTACTGTTAATATTTACTGGTGCACTTTTAGAACTACCAGCTTGTATCAATCACTGTGTGTTTTCTTGTTTTTCATGTTATGTTTATATTGACCGGCTGTTGCTCTCAGACCCCAGAAAAAGGCTTAAGAATTTGGTGGAACACACTACCATTGGATATAAAACAACCCCAGGGTCCTTTTTTATAAAGCTAATAAAAATTTATTTTTATAGGTTAGCTTTTAAGTGAGTTATTTTCTAACCTCTTAATATTGTTCATTGCGTTACTTTATTCATTGACTTTGTTTTTTTATTTTTTTATATGGTAATATAATTGTATATATGTTTTTACTTTTGATGTACTTTGAAAACCCAATTTTTGAAAAATGCTATATAAAAATGCTTAAAAGCTTAAAAGTATGATGAGGTATACAGAAGTTGCTTTTTTTTTTTAAAAAAAACTAGAAGTAAAATTTAACAATCTGTTACACTTTGTCATGCTGCTATCTAATCACATATCAAATCACTGTTGTTTTTATTTTATTTCAGACTACCACAGGTGCAACAAGGCCCTGTCAGCTAAAGACCAGGATCTGGCTCCTTGTCAGTGGTACATGAGGGTTTACAAGAGTCTGTGCCCCATGAGCTGGGTAAGCTGCAGGGTTTAGATTTTTTGTATCAAGCCTGTTTGCATAAAGCATCACAGGAAACAGCTATAACAGCTGTCACATATACTGTACGCAGGGTTGAAAATACATTTACATTCTTATCCGGTTTTGTGGATTGACAGAAAATACTGTGAGACTAAATTGGGATTTGCCATTTGTCACATAGCTGATTTTTCTCTTTCTTCTTCAGGTTGCCAAATGGGATGATCAGATTGAAAATGGAACCTTCCCAGGGAAGATCTGAAATGTCCAACCATTATAGCTCAAGACAACTGTTACTTAAACATTTACCTTTATTATTGTGTCGTGGACCATACAACATGTATTAGAGAGAGGGAGTACATCTTCATTATCACTAATGTTACTAAAACTATAAACACGCACAAGTTTTTACCCTGCACATTCTAGTCTGTTTATTTGTTGATGTTTGTTTTCAATCTTGAATCAATCTTCAATCTCTTTAGCATTCAATATACAATAAATGCAATAATGGAGATTTAATAAAAAGGTTGCATATTTATGTTTTGTTTTACTGTATTTAACTCAGGGGTGTTTCTCCAAGCTGGGCAGGGAAAAAAATATCTTAAATCTGTAACTTAATTTTCATTGTCTGTCCCTGGATTTGATATTGGTGAACACAGTACTTATTTATTTGATATTTATTAAATGTTTTCTTGTCACTGATTGGGTACTGCAACCACATTTAAGGGAGGACAAGGAAAACCAAGTTATATTTCCAAGAAATACACCATAATGTATAAAGTACGGTGTAACTACACTTTCATCTCTTTCAGATACCAACAATGCAAGACAGTTGAGTGATTGAACAGGTATTATGTCATCGGGTTGTCCACTGCTTCAAGGAAAACCCAGAAAAGCAATTTTTCAATTTTCTCATCCTGTCCCAGTGTTGGACATAGAATGACATTGTCATTAAGGTTTCTTGCTCTTAAGTTGAAGTGTAGTTCTTCAGCCTTCAGCACTCTTGATTATTGCATGCTTGTGCTATTTTCATCAATGCAGTGGTCTTTTTAAGATGATTTTTATTTTGTTGTCATCCCCTCGTTTAAACACACTGTGGCGCTGTTAGACAAAAAAGCAAGTCACTGATCAAACTATTCTAAACTGGAGAAAAGAGGCTGTGGACTGTTACTGTCGATGTTACACTCTGAAGAGCTGAAATATTTCAGTTAAAGCTCTGAGACTGCCATTCTGCATGTCAGTGATGTACTTGGAAACCAGCTGACTGCCTGCTGAGACAGGCCAACGTGTAAAATGCAAGGTCATAATTAAATTAATAACATTGTGTTACTGTTCAGCGCCAGCACTTCAATTCCCACAGCAAAGATGTAATCTTCCTTTGCCTAGCAGCAGCTCATAACAACTTTAACTTGCCCTCATTCATCTCCGCTATGCTACAATAAGTCCTGACATGCCTGAAGGAGGGGGAGGAGGGGGGGTTGTCACTCCTCAGTGCTGATTTATAGACCAAATAAACCAACTCTCAGCCTTTTCTCTTTACCGATAGTCATTCTGTGGTGAGGATTGTAAATTTCTGAAAAGGAAAATGGATGTGGGTGAGGCATTACACAAAGCTATTTTCATGAAGTTGTGTTTTGCAAGGAACTGTTGGTTGTGTATCTGCCAACAAGAGTCTATGTCAAAACCAAACCACTAGATGGGGCTGTTGTGTGAAATTTAGATCAGCAAAAGCTTGTATCCATAGCGCCTTGGGTGGCAGCTCTGCACAGGATGAGGGATCATACAAATAAATTACCTGTGACCTAGGTTTGAAAGAATGATTGAACCATTTAAAGATGACTTGACTATGTGTCTGTGCTCTTTTTGAATAGGTTCGATGTAATGTTGACGTATTTAACATATATGTAGTGAAACATGGGAGAAAGGGGGTCTTCCCTGTTAGCTGTTAACTAACTGGACAATTCAATGCATTTTGTTGCTCCCCAATCACACTTTGAAGCCAGATGTATAAATTGGCAGAAAAAGAAATTTTTCAAATGTAAAGCTTGTACCAATACAAGAATGAAAGCTTTCGCTTTGATGCACTACTTTGATACACACTAAGTAAATAACAGAACAGGCTCTGCATGTTGATCTTATCAACGGGTTTCTCAAGGTTTCACTGGGTGCTTCCAGCTACAGCATAAAGTACAGCTTGTTAAAATCAGAGAAAAATTTGAGTCAAAGCCAAAAATTACAATTTGTTCTCCCAACAGCTCCAAATGGTATCCTGGTTAAATATTGCAGGTTATGTAAACTCTAGTTTACATTTTCTTCAGTTCATTCAGCTGCTAATTGTCTGATGCACAGTTATAATTTATCTTGATTAGACATGTATGTTGTGTTAGCCATGAGTATTAATTTGTTAACTTCTATCAGCAGTTCATTCATTCACTTATGTGCTTAAATATTTATCAGTTTTATTTGTATGTTCTATCCATATTTTTTTGGTTTCTATTATAGTTCACCTGAAACAAGCTAAATTTCCCTGTGAATTTATAAAGTAATTCTGATCCTTCATTGATTAGCATTTAATGTTTTTAAGCTCTTGAGCTAAAATGTTTTAACTTGAAATGAGCAAATATTATGAGAACGATAGCAGATTCAATTCAATTTCTGTATGAGGTTTTACAGAATAACAGTCAACTGCATGGACAGATGATCAGCTCAGGTTGTGCGATCTTTTTGAGATGTTGTCACGCTCTCCTCCGCACACACATGCTCTCTCTGCAGATCACTGGAGATGCTGCAGTTTCCACAGCAACTGTTCATGGGATGCTGGCATGGAGAGGTGAAGTATATTCAAAAATTATGTTGTTACGAGCACTGAAGCTGAAATTCTGCACGTCCTTTCTCTCTCTCTTTTCTCAGGTTGGAAGTTGATTGGGAAAGCAGAATGAAATAGCTTCATGTCTGACAAAGTCTGACAAAGGAAATGTGTAGCTGATGAAGAGACGAACATTCACTGCACACTTGTATTGTGAGTGGCCCTGCACAAAGCGAGGTGTGTAGTATTTTTGGTTTCATTCATCTTCTACCGCTTATCCATTTCCATGTAGTGGATATTTTTGGTTTATAAACGTATAAATACACATGGTCTGGTTTGATATGGTTTGAATATCTCCTGGAAACATTTTCCATGCCCTGTCTTCATTGATGCGTAATTAATTAATCATCTCTAATTTCAGATACAGACTGCAATATTCATCATCACAATATTTCATCATAAACCACAAAAGTCTCTCATGTGGTCAGATCTTGTTTCAACACTAAACTGGATTGAACTGGAGTAACATAGCAATGTCAACACTAAATGTCGAATTTGTATTCATTTGGTTCGGAAATGAGGGCAAGCAAATCGTAGCTGTGTTTATAGTATGTCTAATGTTTGTCAAATTGGACCGTTATGCACAATTTATAGAATAAAATGTCAGATTAATTGTCACAGCAGCCTGAATCTGACTCGCTGGCCTTTGTTAGCACAAGACCGGGCCCAGACCACCACATGAAATGGAGCAAGCTGGCAGTCGAGGCCAAGTTCAGACAATGATTTTCATTGGTGCAGACTAAAATTCACAATTACTCCATTATCTATTCTGCATAATTAGTTGCTGCCTTTATATAATAGTGACCGGTCCACTGTAGGACACAGAGGTCATGACCTCTGTATTTTATAGTTTCAGTCGCCTGGGAAAAAAATCCAGCGTTCAGTAGTTATCTTATGAAAAATGAACATTTTACTTGTTACTGTTGTGTGGTCAGAATTTTCTGCTTCAGTAATTTTAGTCAGTTTTCCTGAAACCATTTCTTTAAGATGGTGCTGATGAGGCTTCACATCTGTGATTGATTTATTTTGAGAAAGTATAGACATCTGTTTCATATTCCACAGGAAATTCAGAATTCAAACCCAGACACCTGTTCTGACTCTCCATTTAAAGCTATCAGTGGAAATCAACTAATAATTAATAATTATGTCAACCGAGCCGAGCTCACCTACGATGGATTGACCAGCAGGCCTTTTTCCTGGATTACATGTCAGATTCCAGTCTGGGATTTATGTGCGCTGTGACAGATTACACACAGCAGAATTAAGAAGGTTTCCCATTTGTTTGCCACCCACTGAGCCGGTCTTATGATTTCTGCATGACCGGGCTCTGTGTCTTGGCTCGGCGCAGGCTGCCTTTTGTTCTCGCCCCTCCGGTGGGCAGTCGGGAGGGCCAGCAGCGGCGGCACAGAGCCTCCTTTCACCGGTCTGCCGTTTGGTCCACGCATACGCGCATCCCCGCACGTACCCGCTTCTCGACAGAAAGGAAACGCCTCTGCGCAGCTCTTTTGGTAATTACGACACCAAATTTAGAAATGACCGCCTGCACTCTTTACGCACAGACCCGGTGTGAGTAAGAGCGGAGGAAACAACCAAACGTGCCCCAGAACTCGTCCCACTTTGTATTTTATAGCACGCAGGAAGTTTGTAGTGCACATTCAACATCTGCATCGCATACCAAACACATCTGGACGAGCTCTACAGACCGGCACCGCGCACGGGTAAACACTCATTTTTATTTTATTTCATTTTATTTCATTTTATCGCTGCAAACCAGATTTAGACTCATTCATTTCCATTTCAGCTCTTTTTTTAATGTCACACCTGTAGGGACATCGCTTGATCAGAGTTTGCCACAGGATATCCTAAATGGTTTAGAAGAAGAACATAAAATGCAGCAACATGCAGATTGTCAAAGTCTCATTGTTAGAAATAAACAAAGCGACAATAATTCAGGCTGAAGAGGCGCAGTTACATCATCCGTCTGTTCAGATAGCATAATTAGGGAGAAGAAGAGGAGGGTGAGGAAGAAATCAGGGAGGGGTTTACTCACACTCTTCTGTGGAGTTCACAAAGTGCTTCATCTGTCTGAGGTGGTGCTGCACTTGTTCCTGAGGTCTGTACTCTTCACTCATTTTAATGCTCTCAGACTGTTTTTCTCTCTCCTGGGGCTTATGTAAGGAAAAGTTATCACATGTGCCTCCTGTGTTGCTTTCTTTGTTTTTTCTTTTAGGTTTTTCACAGCAGTGTGTTCACAAGAAAGCAAGAAGCCTCAGTGAGTGTGATCTGACTCGTCCACTTGGTTCTTCTTGGATTATCTTCTAACCAGCAGCAAGGATGGAGCGGATGGAGGATGACAAGGTAAACGTCTAACTGTTTTTAGTTCACTGCCGAGCCGGGTGGCTGCTCATAAACATCTTCAAAACCTAAAAGTATTTTTCAGCACATTAGTTTTATTGTTATTTTTATGCCCAGTCCTTCCTGAGGAGAAGTGTCAGACTGTTGCTATTGTGCGTTTTATTGTGTGCCTGTTTTGTGCCAGCACCTCACAATGAGTTAGAGTCTGTACAGGCTGGCAATTCTGTATTTTTCCTCTCTGGCAAGAGCAAGAATTGGGATTGTGAGATAAGTATTTCAGGATATGACTAATATGGAAGGACAGGGAGAGAGGGCTGTTCGGTGACAAGTTTTAACTTGAGTGTGCCAGTGAGTCTCTTGTGTGTGTGTGTGTGTTTGTTTCTTTTTTTTTGCATGCCTGCATGCCTAGAGAAGAGGGATTAGGAGATAGAAGTGACATAGACAGAGTTTGTGAGAGAATGGAAGTTGACAACTTCTTTGTAGGGATAGTATGCAATCAATAGTTTAGCACTAAATCTGTGAACATTAAGTCTTTCTTCACGAAAATGAACAAAAACTGGCTTTGCGAAGCTTCTCTGTGGTTTCTGTGTTGAAACATGTTACTCAAGAAGTTGTAACAGTGTAATACTTGGATGCCATGGAAATGAACAGCTGTTAATGTCATTTGGATATGCTCGGCTGAAGGCAAAATAAAACACAAAGGCACAAAGTTCAGTTTTTCTTTTTTTTTTTGATGGGAATCGTCATCAACCAGAAGAAAACTAAGAAATAAGAAACAGTAAAAAGATTTCTATACCACATTAATGTGGAAGTTGACTGACTGTAGGTGCAATCCAACGTCATTCTTCTGAAAATCGTGGTTGATGATGAAATGCTGAAATTTTTTTTACACTGTTGAAACAAGTGGTTTGACATAATTATTTATTTCATATACTAAATAGATATGAACTAACTGTCAGCACAGAAAATGGCCAAATTAAGGGAGTACGGTGCTTTAAAAGGTTAAAGTTCACTATTGGCCTTGAAAACAACAATTAATGGAACAATATCATCACAAGTTCCACCTAGTATTTGTTTTGGAGTGTCAGTCATAGCTAATGATCAGATGGTTTGTCACAGGATTGCAAAGGATCAAATTATCTGAGCAATATAAAGTTGTCAGTATTTACACGAATGGTTACATTTCTTGGCCGGTGATGAATAACTGGTAACAGATCGTGATCATACCTTTTCTTAGCAAGCTCTTATAGCACACATTAAAAGGTAAATGTTGCACCATACGTTTACTGCTGCAAATCTTGAGCAACTGAATTGTCTTGGATGCTGTTCTGACAAATAATCTACACATGAAAAACAAACCAATGCAATAAAAATGTGCATCCACAGGCCTCACTACATGTTGCTGCAGTGGCTGAGTCAGCCACATCATGGTGGCAACACGCACAATGCTTCACACTCTGTCTGACACGCCCCAATGATAGACTCTGTTGTAACAAGATTTAAAGGTGCTGTTGTCTTGTCTGACTCTTACTCAACGCCAGCATGTCCCTGCAGATCTACCTCATATTTCTATCACACATACACACACACATATTCATTCTAATCTGAAGACCTCCAGAGAGATAAAACCTTGCTGTGCCCTTTATTTTTTATCAATCATTTCTTTTTTCAGTGATCTGAGGTCATGTTGTATTACTTGCATGTATCTGTAATTTCTATTACGCTTTTATTTCAAAATAGTTGATGCAACATTGATTTGATTAGAATTCTCAATGTTAGATGACTTATTATTTTTCTTGCTTTATCATGCATTTGTTTCAATAACACTTTCAGTGTCTCCCTCCCTGCTTCCTGTCACATTATCATATGTACTCCATTTCCTATTTCCCAAACAAAGACTTTCAAGAGACTCTCTGTCTGTTACAGATGTAACACCAGTGTGTTCAGATATAGGACCTCGTATCACACTGAGAAACACAGTGTAGCTTGATTACAACAACCTCTATCAACACTGCAGAGAACAAGTTTATGTATCTGCTCAAACCTTTTTCAAGTCATTCACCACTTCCTCTTCCTTTCCTGTTTCAGGATGCCTCATGCTTCGTTTATGGTAACTTAACAGGCACCTGTTACAAGCAGCCATGGATATCTTTTTGCTTAAAATTGAATGTTTTCAATTCCATTTTCATTATTAAGGGACCAGTCATTCAGAAAAATGAGTTGAAGGAAAAGACAGTTTGATTCAGAGGAGGGAGACACTCTGGACTCTGATTTTCATGTTAAAGCAGTTTGTTTTCAAATTAACATGCTGTTTATGACGCTTGAGATATCAGGCATTTTATCTGTGCTGATAGTAATAACACGTACAGTAAATCTGTGGCACAAAACTCACTGTCCCTGTGTTTGTGAATGTTTGGAACTTGAAGGCGTTATTTATTTGATGCGAATCAAGATTACAAGTTGTACAAAACAATATGTCCAAGAGTTTGTGCTGAAACAGCAGCAGGTTTTGAAACGAGCTGCATTAATTTGGAAGATTAAAATACATTTAGTCACCTCACCAGCTTATTTGGACATTAGTCCCAAACCAGAAGACTATGAATATAAATCATCTGAGAAAGCTGTAGTAAATGTAAAAGTGATGTGAAACTTTTGCTTGTGGTTCTTATTTTTTTGGCATCATGCCTCATGTAGGCCTGGGAACTTCATTCAAACCAATTAGTCCTCAGTTCTTCTTGCTTCGAAACACAAACAGGTTTTCAGTCTGACTCCCCCTGCCAGGCCAGGGATTAATGTCAGGTGTATTAGCTCGTTAATATGTGCTAAAGTCACTTTAATTCCCAAACCTGCTGGAAGAAACCTCTCACGATTGGACCCAGCCTTATTTTCTTACGGTGAATTTAGCGACTTAGCTGAGAAATACCTCAGATTTGCAAGTCACAGAGCTTGTGCTGTGTTGTAATACCTGGCCCTCTCATCAGGGCTTCCAGCCTGCAGCTTGTAATGCAGCAAACGGAAAGCAGGGATGGAGAGCACATGTAGAAAGGCTCATTGTTGTAGTTCCCAGAGTTACTATGAACAACAAGAGCTTTGTAGTTTCAGGAATGGACCACGTCCACCACACAGACTGAGGGGATGATTGTATATAAACAGCATCATGTTGTTGTATGAATCCTTTCACATTTCCCTGTCTCTTTCTCCACCAACAGCCAAAGAAGAAGGTGACAGTTTACCTCCTCTACTGTGTTTCAACAGCAGTCATTGGATCGCTACAGTTTGGCTACAACACCGGGGTCATCAATGCACCTGAACAGGTGTGTCTTTGTGTGTGTGTGTGTGTGTGTGTGTGTGTGTGTGTGTGTGTGTGTGTGTGTGTGTGTGTGTGTTCCTATGGATGTGTGGATGTTTTCAGCATGGCAGACTCTCAGCTGGATGAATTCTTGAAATTCCTGGTCACTTCACATCTCTCTGCCTTAACACAGCAAACACAGGCAGTAAGGGAGTGTGCGTTATGCCTGGATTAATAATAGGTACCAAACCACATCTTCTCTCATTTCCTGAAATAATAATGTAGGTTTTTTGTGCTTCTACAGCTGAACACTTTTTTTGTGATGCCTTGTTATGGGTGCCTATTTTTTTTTTTTTATCTTTTATTTTTGTATCAGGTATCTTATTTGGTTTTATAAGGAGGTCAGCTTTGAACCAGATAGAGTTGTGGTGCCAGACAAGAAGTTTTTTGGCAAGGCAACAAGCCAATGATAAAAGCTTTACTGCCCCCTTGTGGACATGTCAAAAACCTCCCGAATGCACATAAAGTAAAATCTCTGACCAAAGACAAGTGCTCTCCTGAGAGTAGCCAACTCAAACCTGCCCTTCTGTTCTGTGGTGTGACAGAAACTGCGCAGGTTTTTCCAGAATGTGTCTCTGGAGCGCTACGGGGAGCCTTTCAGCCCGGGAACAAACACCATGGTGTGGAGCTTTTCTGTGGCCATCTTCAGTGTTGGAGGCATGATTGGATCCTTCTCTGTTGGAGCCATGGTGAACAAATTTGGCAGGTGAGAGAAGTAGAGTTAAGTAAATTGGTATTAGATCAATAAAAGAAAAATTGGAAAACATTTTTATGGTTTCAGGCACTTTAATGAGAATATTAGCTAATTCTGGACTGGACAAAGTGAGACATCAAGTTGGAATAATTGAAGAAGTAATCAAATTTTTTTTTTCAACTTTCTTGTAACTCTTACTAACCGTGATCCCCCTTTTTTTTTCCCCTTGGTACTTATCACCAGGCGGAAGTCCATGTTGCTAAACAACATCCTCGCTATAATCGGTGGTATTCTGATGGGCTTGTCAACCTTGAGTCGATCTTTTGAGATGGTCATTATTGGCCGGTTGGTCATCGGTGTGTTCTGCGGTCTGTGCACGGGATTGACGCCCATGTACGTGGGTGAGATCTCCCCCACTGCTGTCCGAGGAGCTTTCGGCACTCTGCATCAGCTGGGCGTTGTGGTTGGCATTCTGGTGGCGCAGGTATGTGTTTGTTTTTGTATGTTTTTATATTGCGTTTCTGAAAAGCTGTGAAGCTTGTGGACTAAATTGATTGTTCTTACTGTAATTTATTGTTGTATGTCCTGTGCACTGGGCTTTAATCATTTGGCGTCCTGCTGTCATTAGAGTCTTTTCTGAGACTGATACCTGCATGACAAACGCTTCATCTGAGGCTCCCTTTGTGTTTTAGATCTTCGGTCTTGAGTTTCTGCTGGGTTCAGACTCCTTGTGGCCTCTGCTGCTGGCTCTGACTGCCCTGCCTGCCGTGTTGCAGAGCATCATGTTACCCTTCTGCCCTGAAAGCCCCCGCTACCTGCTCATTGTACTTGACCAGGAGGAGGAGGCGAGAAAAGGTATGTTTGGAAACAGCTGAGAGTGAATTTTTTCGAAAGACCCTCTGATTTTTAATGATTCATGGATTGAAACATGTCCTGTAGATCAGCTGGCCTTGAGATTTATTGAAATGATAACACGTCCACATTCCAAGAGCCTTTCAGCCCCTCTTTGCCTGATGTTTGGACGATAATGCACTCACTTCCTCTCTTCACATCCATGCTGATTCTCCTTGTAGCACTGGTGCGCTTGCGGGGCTGCGAAGATGTAAGCGACGATATTCAAGAGATGAAGGAAGAAGGGATGAAGATGTCCATGGAAAAGAAAGTGACCATCCTAGAACTCTTCCGCTCCCCAAAATACCGCCAACCAATCATTATAGCTATCGTGCTCCAGCTCTCTCAGCAGCTGTCTGGCATCAATGCAGTGAGTTGACATCACATCTTATTATGGGTTTTGGGGATGTAATTACCAGATGCCAGTCTACATGAAGTGATCAGGCAATTTTTAAGCTCAAATGTGAATCTTGAAAGGAGGAATCTAAAAGGAAATTAACTAAACTAAAGGAAGCAAGTGGTTGAGGCAAATACATGACAGGGGATGGTTTCGGTTAGATGGTGTGGAATAATGGCACGCTGTGATGGTCAGTGTAAATACCCATTTCGTCAGGTCATCCCATCAGGCTGACTAAACACGTTGACAGTTAAAAAAAAAAGAGTGACAATCACAGTGAAACTATTATCGATGTTACAATATATTGTAATTGCTCACACGCACTGAATATTTTAGGTTCTATTAGCTGTCAGTGTAATGTAATTAACAGGCTGCACTGAATGTATTAACTGAAGCCAATGGTAAACCCATATGATAACTCTTCCTCTCTCTCCCCTCTCAGGTCTTTTACTACTCCACAGGCATATTTGACACTGCCGGTGTAACTCAACCCATCTATGCTACCATTGGAGCCGGAGTCGTCAACACAGTATTCACTGTTGTCTCTGTAAGTGTCTGACTACCAAGTTTGTATCTCTGCTTTATGGCATGTTTCATATTTTGTGGAATATTAAGCAATCCCTTTGTGTTCTGACCAGCTCTTCCTAGTTGAAAGGGCAGGACGAAGGACGCTGCACCTAATTGGACTAGCTGGAATGGCCATTTGTGCCCTCGTTATGACAATTTCACTCTCCTTAGGGGTAAGTTCCCATAGGTGGATTCTTCATGTCCTGTAAGATTTTTCGCCTGAAAAAATAAATGTAAATGTTTGTGCTTTACAAACTGTTTCCTCTGTTTCTCCTTATGAGCAGAAGACCAACCCATCTTTAAGCTACCTGGCAATTGTGGCTGTGTTCGGCTTTGTTGCCAGTTTTGAGATGGGTCCAGGTCCCATTCCCTGGTTCATCGTGGCTGAGCTCTTCTCCCAGGGTCCCCGACCAGCTGCCATGGCTGTCTCTGGTTTCTCCAACTGGACTGCCAACTTCCTGGTGGGGTTAGGTTTCCCTAAACTGGAGGTATGAACACATGTAAACCTAAATGCTTGTAATGAACAAGCGGCTTGGCTTGCTTTGTATTTCATCCCATAACTTACACATCTCTTCTCTTCTCTTAGGAACTCTGTGGCCCGTACGTTTTCATCATTTTCACGGTTCTCCTTATATTTTTCTTCATCTTCACCTTCCTGCGAGTCCCCGAAACCAAAGGAAGAACCTTTGATGACATTGCTGAGGGATTCGCTGCCAATGCGAAATCCAACCTCACTCCAGAGCCTGAAGCGGTGGTGGCCAGCCTGCCAGAGAGCAAAGAACCTGCACCCATGTCGCCTACAGAAAAGGTTCCCATGGTGGATCTTCCCCCAGAGAGACCATGAGCCTCTTTAGAAAAAAGAATGAACCTTAGGGTATTAGGCAGACAAACAGGTTTAAAGCACATAGATACTGTAAGAGTTATGTTTCATAACTCACACAAGAACAGTGAAGATCTGTTTATTAAAAAAAAACAGCTCATTGTACGTATTGATGCAGAAATTATTTGATTTTAGTTTTTTATTGTATGTGCTGTTCTAATTATAGTGTTTTTAAAGATTCTCCAGTTAAAAATGCTAAAATAATTGACAGTATTCCCTCTAATCCTGCTTTAAACTTCACCGAATTATCATTATTAAATGTTTGTTGACATTCCCGTTGCCAACTTTGTGCAAATGGATCCATTTAAGAGGATAAACATGTTCAGTCTTAAACCTGAGGTCTTCAGCTACCCCCAGCGTTCAAAGGTTGCAGGATTTTCGAGGGTTTATGTATTGAGGTCAAGCCTGGAAAGCCAGTGCAGTGCAGTAGTTTGACCCAAAAAGAACGAGACTCGCTGTCCTGTGTGCCTGTCTAATGTGCCTCACTGCGAGGGGAAGGAAGCCATGTTTTCTTGAGTGGACAGAATAAACATGGAGGTGCTACAGCAGTCCCTCTCCTCTGCTGAGTTCACATAAAGCACTGACTGTAGATTTAAATAAGTATATTTAAGTGAAATATGTATGATGACGTCTGAGATCAGGGGATGTTTGTATTAATGTATGCTGCCTGAGTGTTTACACTGAGAAATAATTAACTTAAAGACAGTTTTGTAAAGCGGTGTCAGCTTCACAGGTATTTAGCACTGCCAAATCTTAACAACGTGTGTTTGATGATTTCACTGCAGGGTACAACCAGTGTGACAGAAAAACTGTTGTAACACAGTCATTTACAAGATGCATTACAACAGTCGGACACAAAAACTCAGGTGGCTATTTGTTTGATTTTACGTGGCTCTGTTACAGCAAAGAAAATGCTTTTATCTGTCATTGTACTTGAAATTCTGCCGTCATAACGCAAAACGAACTATGGCATCACAGCTCATGAGATAAAATGGCTTATAATCTCTGAAACAGTTTGACATCAAATCAAAAGCGTCCCTCAGTGCTCGTCACAGATGTTTTCAAAAACATGTTCAAGACTACTGATAATTAAATAACAACATATATTTCTGTGCTAACAGCTCACTGACCATGTGAGATGGCGACGGTGATGCTAATTGTGAACGCTAAATTCACTAAATTTCAGTGGTTTACCTAGAGAAAACGTATTATCATAAGTAGTGGTGTCCATTCGTTTGAAATCATGTGTATATGTTGTAGTCTATCTTCAGTGATTCATGATGAGCTTTTACAGCACCGTGTTCACACTTCTAAATGCTGATAAATGATGTCGTCCCCCCGATGCGCACACACTCACAAGGAAGCATTTTTCAGCTTTTGCATTTCGTAGCGATTTGTTTGCACTTTGGCATACAGACCATTTCCTAGTGACTGTTTTGTGTGTTTGTAACTAGTTAACACACCTCTATCTGTTCAGATATGTGAGGTTTTGATCTTTATTTCTCAAATCCTCTTCCATCCACTGCTCTTTCTTGCCCTCTGGTAATACTGTTACAACAATGAATGTCACAATGTTGCTTTTCCACGATATGTGTATCTCTAATATGTATATTTTGCTTTTTTGTTATCTGTTATTAGAAGAAAAAAACTTAAATAAAAAGTGACAAAAGCTGAATGTGCATGGGAGTCAGATAACAGTCGACCTTAACTGTTGTTTTATTATGAATAAAGGAATTAAAGTCCATCTTGAAATGTCTGAATGGAATCATGAGGTGAAACAGTCAGTTATTTTTTTTCTTTCTTTGTTTTGTTTAGTTTTTTTCTGTAACACCGTAAGTCGAAGTAGGCTTGTTATGATGACATTTTTTTTGCGTAACTGCAATCACTGTGCAGTGGTACAAGTGTGGACGATTTGTCTGCTACTCATTTCTGCTTTGTGGCAGCTCCATTTCCTCTTATTTACCACTGCAAAGCCTCAGTTAGCTGCTCATTCACACAGAGGAGCTAAGCAACAGCTCTGAAACAATGAAATAAAGCCACAAGTTTAAAACCAGTGCTGGCTTTTCCCTGTGTGGTTGTTGCTGCTGAAAAGTTGAACTGATATATTCATATCCATGTTGAATTATGAGGTCGGATAACCTCTTGAGTCACTCAGCTTCAAAAGCTAAAGTGAAAAAAATCTTTGGTTTGGCTGTGCCATATGTCAGTGGTTTGGAGGACCAAAGGATATTCACATTTATTTTCATTTTTTTCCCCATTTTGCTTCAAACATTATTGATGAATTGATTATTAAAACTGCAGAGCATTGTGTGATGAGTGACTAAACCGTGAATAAACAAATTGTTTCTGCTCCACAGAACGGATGCTTCAATCAAGGTGCCAAAGAGATCGAGTTCTTTCAGAACAACAAAAAATGGATGTGAGAAGTTTAAATCGCTGCTTAATGAGCTGTGGAACATCATCCATTTCCCTCTTCGCGTTGCATTTTGTTCATCAGCCCCTCGGAGCAAACAGCCGAGGGTAACAGGCCCCTGGCGGGCTGGGAATGGGGCCATCTAAGTGTGTCAAGCCAATAGGCAACCTCTCTCTGATAGAGTCATCTGAAGTCTTCGCTGTGGTGAACTGGGGCATGAAAGGCCATCAACATGATGCAGTACTGCAGCCTGACCAGAGAGTGGCGTGCGCAGACCAGAGAGTATGTATGAATGTGAGAGAGTGAGTGTGAGTCTCCAGGAGGAGGTTTGTCATATGAGAGATGGAATGCACCCAGAAATATAAAGCTAAATTATGTTTGCTTTACATGAAAAGTAAAAAAGTGAGCAGGAAACACAAAAAAATAAATAAATAAAAAAAAGAGAGAGAGAGAGCTCTGGGTACTTTTGCATGCCACAGCTTGAAAAATGCAACTTAACAGAGTGTTGAGATGTGTGAGGGTTGCCACAGTCTGAGGACACTCTGCCAGGCAGCTGAGGAGAGCTGGAACGGACTCCGGCAGACAAGTCTAGACATCAGCAGAGTAGACAAACTTGTTTATTCATATTTCCACCTCGTTCTCTCTGTCACTCTCTCTCGTTGGCTCTCTTTGTGTCTTTTGTTATAAAAAGAAAGAACTTTCCTCTCTCCTGCTCTGTCTCTTTCTGATCTCTTCCTCTCCCTCATGTCTCTCTGACAACATTGTTTTGTTTACTTCCTCGCTTGGCAGTCTACTTATTGTATGTGCTGCTCTGTAAATATTTTTCTCCTTCCCTCATCCATTCATCCATCCTCCCCCTTATCCCCTCCCCCCTCCCCCTCTCTCTCCCCCTCAGATAAAAGGAGCAAACAGACTCCACCCCCTCTCTCACCCCCCTCTCCCTCTCTCACTCCCTCTCACACACATTCATTCTATCTCCCTCTTTTCTCTCCCTTTCTCGGTCTCTCCCTCCCTCTCTCTCTGTCAGTGTCATTCTGTAGTGGAGATGTGGAGTGTCTTTCTGTCTCTCTGTCTGTTTTTCCAGCATAAGTCAGCGGAGGAAGGTAAGGGCATAACTTTTACGTTCATTTATTCACATGAAATTTGTGCTTGGCGGATTGGGTGTGATTGGGGTGTGTTTATGGTTAGGGTGTGATGTATAGTTTGCAAAGCTCTCCTATTATGTGCTTAAAATGAATCCACAAATGAAGGATGGACACTCGGTATGCTCCTGTAATAGCACTCTAAGAATGAGGCTCTCTGGGAATTCAGGGCACTTTGACAACGTGTGAAACTGTGGCACTGGCACACGAGGCCGCAGCACGACCAGAACGTCCGATTCATGCTGGATTTTTGGGGCTCCACCTCCAGCTTGGGACCCCCTGAATCATTACCACCTTTTCCCATGTGTGTTAGGTTTGCGTGCTTTGTATTGTGTATGAGCTGAATATGCACGCACACACTTGTGTGTGCCACTGTGGAAACACATCAGATGAGACTCTGCCAGGTGCGTACCGGGGCCTATCAGGGTCTTGCAACAAAAAGATATGGAAATAAGGCGGGAGAAAAATGAACAAGTTGCATAACCCATTTGTTCGATGTCTTCCCCCCTCCCTCACCACATGTCACTCGTGATCTCATGGATGTGACAGCGGGAGACCCCTGCCCCTTCCAGTACCATAATCAGTGCCCCTTTCTTTCCACGGACCCATCCCATCCTGCGTGTGTTCGTGTGTGTGTGTGCGGGTGACAGACCCGGGAAGGACTAATATTTAAATCAGAAGAGAGGCGGACTTGAGAGCTGACTGATGCCCGGCTGATTGTTTGTTTGTTCATCTGTATCTACTGTATGTTTGTGTGTCTCGGTGTGGGTGTGTGCTTTGCTGTCTGCCTTTACATAGCTCCCACTCCTAACCTGCCCCCCAACACATGAGGGGTCAAAGGAGAGAGCGCACCTCACTCACCTCCCTCCGGCTTCGGTTTACTGTGAGGTGTAGGGCAGTCGTGATCTATAGCAGAGGTAGCTTATATGTCAGCCTCATGCCACAGATTTCAGCTGCTTCTGTAACAGATGGCCTGGACTAAGATGATACAGAATGACAGAGAGCGAGAGAGGCTGCACAGTGTTACTGGCTCCACTGACTGTCTGTTTGTGTGAGATCGCCATAATACAGTATTAACCCAATATCACAGACATCCGTATAAATCCAAATAAGTTGAAGCACCCAGTTACGGCATGACAGGAGGATTTGGCGTCTGCCTCAGCTTTGACTGCAGTAAATGATGCGTCTGTCTGGACGGACTGTTCATGACTGCCTGCTGATGTTTTCTGTCTCTCCATGTCTATTGCTTTTGAATGTTCATCTGTGCATCCACCTTGAACAACCATACTCTAGCCTCTCATACAACAGATCAGTTTTAGCTTTCACGCCTTGAAACCTCCAGAGCACGTGAAGAGGCTTTGGATTTTTCACTCTTACATGCTGCCTGTTCGAGCTGTTGACGCGTTCACCCACATGCTTTGTTGATGTAAAGTGTCGACATGAAGCCCAGTAGCTGGGGTCCACATTGCTGGATCAGTGTTTTGGGTTGCGTGTTCACATTGGATTAGCACACTGAGGGGAAGGCCTGCACAGGAGGTACACCTGATGCCCCTCCAGCTCTTCATCATGGATGAGCAGAGCTGCTGTGATGCTCACTGAACAATGCATATCCAGAAATCAACCTTCTAATCTTACCCAGATAAAAACATCGCATGTGACTTTGACCAACTGTTGAGCTGACTTGTTTATAGCAATCCAACAAAGCAAAGCTTGTCACCTATTAAACTTTTTCATACATCTACATTCATCTGAAAACTGGGGATTTCAGAGGGGTTTGTGATTTCACCAAAGGAACATTTCAACTTCTGAACTCAATGTCTGTACAGTTTTAGGCCCAGTCAGGAAAGATTAGTTCCAGAATTACATACATGACAAATACAAAGATGAAATAAAAAAATGATGCATTTATGCAGTTTAGTTTTGATGTCTTATGTTTTCCTCTCCATTTGACCATCTCATGTCCATGTCAAGATTTATTTTGTGACCCTCTGGACGAGCCCCAACCTCCATATATTGGCCCAGTGTCCTCAGTGGACTGAGTATGAAAGCTCTAATAATGCGTCTTATCTTCCATTTTCATTTAAGTCAATTATCTGCTTGTTGTACTTTCTTAGGCACTGGATAATTGTACATAAAAAGAGAAACATCAGGCAGCTGTTATAATCCTTAAGGCCATATTGACGTTCTCACATTGAGGTCATTTGGGCCATCTTTCCCGCTGTTCCTGTCTTTAACTAGGTTTTAATTAGACAGATTACTACCCATATTCTGGGTGTTATAATATCATTTTCAGGATATGATAAATCAGAGTAAGTGTGATAAGAAAATAAATGGCGTGCTTGTAGCAGCAGGATTACGGCGGGAGGGATGCCATTAGAAGCTTCCTGCTCTCCATCCTGCAGCCTGCCTGTGCAGGGAGCTGCAAAAGGAGAGAAACCACATGCTGCTTGGAAGTGTAGGAGGCAGCATCCCCATCATTGACACTACAACACTTAAATGTGACCGGATATTATTTTTAGCTGCATTTTTTCTTTGTGTCATTTTTAAAAGCAGTATAATTTTCTGTGGTTGTTGAGAGCACTGTGATGACATTAGGGCCACTTTTCATCGAATGAATGAGGCATCTGTCATTCGTGATATGAGGGGCTGAAGCATTCAGGCAGCTGTGAGCCAAGATTCAGATTTAAGTCAGTCGGGATTGCGGCAGATATCGTCACAGATAATGTTCCTGTGTGGACAGGCAGTGGGGAACAGCCAAAATATAACCGACAGAGGAACATGTGGTCTGGACTGGCACGACGCTGGAATGTAGTTTGCAGTTTTGAGTTTCACAATAAAGTTGCACTCAGCAGTTTGGCATTCTAACAGCGACCAAAAGGAGGGAGAGCTGAATATGATTGCTGCTATTTAAAAATTACACAATGACATTACAGTAAACTGATGTCTTTTCAGATTCACATTCTTTCTTCTTGGTGTCTGCTGAGGATGGAGGTAGTGATGAATATGTTTGTACCAACTTCTGACTCTGATGATGAATCTTGATTTTTTTTTTTTTCTTATAGAATGGCACAGATTTTTTAGGAGCTGGTTTTGCGTTTATATATATATATATATATTTAAAAAAAAAGAAAAAACTCCCCACCATACGGATTACTGTCCTCCAGTGAACATTGAAATTGAGAAAAGGGACAAATGTCTTTGCCTTGTGTCCACTGACAAGAATTTTTCCATAAGATTTTTGGCTCCACAGTTTTTATTGGATCTCATTAAATAACTTAACACATAGCTTTCCTTCTTGCTATGGTCAAGCCTTTTTAGGTCTTAAACATTCAACTTAATTGTGCATAACCTCTTGAGTAGTTGAGTCAACTGTTTAAGCAGAAGTTCATCATTTTGGGGAATGTCGTGATCTGTATTTCTTGCTCAGAGCCGAGTGAAAGCAGCAGATACCCCCTTCATATCTGTATGGTGAATATAGAGCTGGATTCTGCAGGTTAAATTATCAGGTGTTCTGTGTCTGAACACTTGAGCAATCTGACGTCATCTCGCCAGGATTGGCAAGCTGTATGGAGACAAAGTGTGGAGGATTGAGACTGCCAAAATCACAAATAAATAAAAATAATGATAAATAATAATAAATTAAGCCACAGAAACTAGCAGAACTGAATTTTGCTTACACAAATAGAAATCATAGCAAATGGAAATGAGAAAATGTACTTACTATGGCACATCATTAAGAAATAAAGAGTTTCTGCCCCTGGTAGACTTTTAAGCTGAAAGGAAACAATTAGTTTATATCACTGTGTAGTAAAAGTAGATCAAAAAGTGACTTTACTAAAATACTGCTGTGACTAATTATATAAATCAAATAGAGAAAATTGAAAGTTCCTTGAATGTAGCAGTTGGTGACAGCTTCTCTCTCCCACTCAGTCTTACTCATTGTGTCTTATGTTCGGTCAATCATCTGCCTCTTTACACGATGAGGGTTGATATAATAAATGTAGCGTAGTGTAGGAAAAGTAAGTGGCAATGCAGGCAAGCCACTTTCCTGCACTAACCTTGTATCCAGGATTTGATTTTCTCTCTCTCTCTTGCTCTTTGTGTTATGAAACCTTTTCATGTGAAGTCACGTGCTACATGAAGAGATTCAAGAGTCTTTATCGTCATTATGAACATAAACATAACGAGATTGTGAACACTCTTGGCATAAAGAAGGTACACATAACACACAAAAATGTTTACATAACATAATAATATAACATCGTACACTTATGTAAGGTAGTCTTTATCTATATTTTAGCATTATTATGCCTTCTGAATTTTTACTCATACCAAGTATAAATACGTCTTAATTCTCACAAGATATTGCTGCCTACACCTAGTTATTTTCTATTCACCTCAACCACAATGCTTTTCCAAAAATGCTGATATAAGATTAGGCTGCCTGGTGTCAGATGACAGTTGGTAATCTCAGCAATCCAACTTTTTTAAAATGTTATTTTCAGGAAACAGTTTTCGGGGAATGCCCTCCTACCTGTACCTGTTGCTCCCTGTCCCGCAAATCTTCACTGCCGTCACTCTATCATCTAACCTGGCCTAAATGCTCTTTGTTGCATCTGCACTTTCATTGCGCTTAACCACCAGAGTTTCTGATAACTCCCTTTGACATGTGCATGCTTATTTCTGGAGCCACGTTAATCCCCCTGCTTCCTCAGTCCTCCACCCTCCTCCTGCAGCTCCTGCTCCGTCTTGGCGTATCACTCTTTCACTGTGGTTGTTTGTAATGATGGTTTGGTCTTGCCCTTGTCCTTGACTGACTGTCTGTGGGTGAGAGCATCTGGAGCATGTAAAAGAACGAGTGGATGAGTGGACAAAAGACAAAACACAACCTGACCGATGTTCAGAATGCTTCAGGCACTTTGGACTTTTTTTTTTTATTTTTCGGTAAAAGTGTGTTTCCCTTTGTGTGTTTGTGTGACGTTTGGTCACCTGTGAGCTAAGTGACTCTGTGTACTCTTTGCAGATGCATTTACATTGGTGGATTAGTGTATTACATACACGCACAGTCGCACACAGTCACACCCTTTGGCCTGCATTAATGTTAACACCTAAGTTTTCGTAAGTGTCAAGTGTGCAAGAGGTGGAGAGAAGGTGCCGGCTCTATCGCCTGAAAAGGATGCATGGAAGGAGCATACATCTGCCGACAGAGGTGTGACATGAATGACAGCAATACACTTAGCGTTGGAGAGTGTTGGTGCATGCATGGCTAGACAGAGAGGGAAAGTGTTGGGGAGAGAGCAGCGAGAGGGTCACTTAGATGAAGTGAACACTCCAGCAGCAGAGGGGACAGTCATGAATTAATGCAGGTCACCTCTGCACAACAGCAAAGAGCATTTCCACCCACACCACACACAGGACGAGAAGGGAGAGCAGTGAATGAATCACATTAATATGCACAAGCACAATCCTATCACCCTCCTCTCCTTTTATAATCCTTCCTTTACTATTCTATTGTCTCCTCTTTTTCTACCCAAGCGCTTCCCAAACAAACAGCAGATTGGTATTACCAACGGAGCAGAGTGCCTCACTCTTCATCTGACGTACGGAGATGTCTTCCCTGCTGTCACTTTTTAAATGAATAATACACACATGTAGGATGAGAGGGACAAGGGACATGATGGAGGTAGAAAAAAAGGGGGAAAAGGTATCAAGTAAAGTGAGCAAAAGACCAGAATGGAGCAGGAAGACGTGAGTGAGCGCCGTGCATTAAGGCAGCACTCAGGTCCAGATTGCAGACTCAGCACTTCTGCAAACTGTCAGGGACAAACTTTGAGTGTCTCAGTCGTTGAATGGACCGCTGGTATAGATGCTGTAGAGGCCTGTGTACACGTAGGGGTTTTCTGAGAGTTAAATAAAGGGGCTTTTACTGCCGAGTGGCATTGCCAGCAAGTGTCCCTTTCTTTGGTTCAGTGCTGTCTCACACACACACACACAAAATCCTGTCATATTGCCTCGGTTCGAGTTAATCCTTGAGAGGTGTGTGTAACACGGCACTCAATGCTTATCAGAAGATGTCGTGGTGAATTATTCAGCATGCTAATGTCACGCAATGACACATGCATGGAGCTCTGTGAACACTCCTCCATGTAATCCTCATGTACAGGTTTGTCTGGGAAAAGGTGGGAGCAGATGTGAGGCCCTATGGTCCCCACGGCCCCTCAACAAGAGGCTAAATAGTAGAGGCATAAATATTAATGGCAAAAAAGTTTTCTGCATATTATTTATGCATGACTCTTCCCTGAAGCGGAGGGTTAATTGAATTTGGAACGACGCGTTTGCAGCATTTGTGTGTGTGTGTTTCTTATTTGATTTAATAGGATGGTGTTTAATGAGGTCACCATACATCATGTGCAAGCTTGTTTCAACCCGGAAAGATTTATACGTACTGATCATCTGTTTTCTTATTGTGTGAAATGAAGGATGCATCTTGGGAAACTAAAGAATGGGCAGTCTCTTTGTTGCTACACACATCGCTGATGTTGTGACGTGAAAGGACAGAGTACAATGTGTGTGCTGCTTCAGTAGCATCACCGAACAAGGCAGGAAAGGTGTGTTACTAATGGAGATTGTCATTCCTCTGAAAGGCTTCAGAGTTGCTGGCTTGGTGGATTTAGTCTTCTCCTTGTAGCTGATTTTATCCTGATCGGCTCTGCCAGGCTGTCCAGACATGTGTTGCACTAAAAACTATTTATTCTGATGTCTGTGGCTGCCTATAATTCTCAACTGTCACAGTCCATTTGGATTCTTTTCTTGATACAATTCATATCACCCTGAATCCTGGAGGGCCTCAATGAAAAATGTTTAAATTTAGAGAGACTGACATAAAGACAGACTAGTGGGTACAAAAAACCGACAGGAGGGGAAGGGGAGCTTGTGAAAAGAAAAAAGAGGAGCGAATGGAAGGATTGGAGGACAGACTCACTAGGCCTCCATCTTTGAGACAAAAATAATATTTACAGCACAGTCAGAGAACAGAGAGCTGGAAGTGATTTATGTCATGAACCTCAAATGAAATAACTTTCTTCCTGTTTGTTTGATGTAAGAAGAAGAGGAGGCATTCGATGTGCAATTTGTGCACATACTGGTACACCTGAGGCATAAAAACGGAGTGATCTCAGTAAATCACTAGTGTCTTGGAGGATCTAGGTTACCTTTTGAAATCTCATTCTCTGATGATTATGTAATTAAAAATGTTCAGTCATTCTTTGTTTGATTATTACAGAGTAGAAAAGAGAGCTGTCTTCGCTTTGGTGAATGACTGTGTGACATGAAATGGAAGCAAAAAGTCTAAAAATTGCTTGACAACAATGAGGAGAATTATTTATCTGTAAACAGAGGTGGATGGCTCCCGCCTCCATGCAATATGTGTCTACAGGCCTTAAGTGATTAGTGTTGTGCACGACAAAATCAGGCATGGCGTTTTTCTACATTAACTCCGTCTGCGCGAGCAACCAAACCTGAAGTCTGATGTCTGTGCCACCTCTGTGTGCACAACAAACTCTGGCCTGCGTTCAATCATTGGCTCCCCAGCAGAACCGAATGCAGACTGCGCCAGACTGAAGGAACGGCAGCCGCCACGGCTTTGGAATACTAATGGAAAATTCAAAGGCTTCAGTTTTGTGTTGGAAGCTGCCATGTGTCAGCATGCAGCACTTAGCATTGAAGTCACTTTGTGTGTATGTGTGTGTGTGTTTGTGATTTCTTTGCCAGCTCGCTTTTTAGAGCACTTAAACAGAAAAGCAAATTAAGGGAAAATACAACCCAACATAAAAGTCACGTGCTCTTCTCACGCTCTTCATTTCAGATCAGAGGAAACCAGCAGAAGTGTTATTAGACCAGAAATGAGAGAGAAACTGACATCAAACATATTCTCATCATCATCCCTCACAAACCGTTGAAGGGTTCCTTTGAGCTAGACCAGCATCCACCTGCAAAGTCTCAACAAACGGTTCCAGCCTTCTGACCTTTAATCACATTGCCCCATCAGGTCAATCAGTGTCAAAATGCATCATCACTGAGAATATGTTACTCGGTTTGACAGATGCATACAGCTGGAGCCCTCTGGGCTTTTATTGCATGGGAGGAAAAATCAAAGAGATATGTGGACGAAACCTGGATCCGTTCCACCAGCAGTAGAGCAGCTTCCAACTACTTGTGGTATTTAACAAAAGCACAAAAGACTGTTGGAGGGCTTGTAAACGCTCCCCTCCAAATGCATTACCATCTTTGCTAAGGATGTCAGAATCACACATTCTGTGGCTTTCAGTCCACGAGACAATATCTCATGGTTACAGATTGTGCTTCACACTGTTTTTTTTTTTTTTTTTAGCCCTCGCTCTGCTTTAAATGTTAATTCTCGGGCATCACTCATTTGAATTCTGTATTTTCTACATCTAGGTTGTCTCTCTTCTTATTCCTTGTCCTTGTATCTGCCTCTGTTCCCCGCAGTGATGCTGCTGGACACAACAGAGTCTACCTCAGAGCTGGGCTGGACCACCTATCCAGACACGGGGGTAAGAGCAGAGAGCAGACTGTCGATGTGCTTTACAGCTGTTGGGATGTGGGGTGGAATCCAATGTGTTTAACACATGCTACACATGGCTGTGTTAAAATGTCAGGTGGTAATTACTTTGTTTTGCTTGGAACTGCCTCTAATGAGAGATTCATCACAATTACATGTCACACATGGTAATTGATTTAACACTTCAGAAATTAAGTTACAAATGACTGCGGTGGTTGTTTTTGGTCTGTAACCAATGATTACTATATTGTGTACATATATATATATATGTATATATGCATGTATATGTATTTATATATTGATTGTAGCCACAGAGCTATTGATTTGTTATTTGCTTTTATGTCTGAGGTCTACAGTATGTATTAAGCTGTTGTGGCAATTTTCTTCAAAGGTTTACTAAAAATGTGATGTGATCTGATATTTACTTATGTATTAATGTAGTCTTATAAAATGACTTAGAACTATGGTTATGTATTGGGTTGGTTTTTGTGAAAGGTTCTTGATATTTAATCAAATAGACTGATGTAAAAAAAAAAAAAAAAAAAGAGCTCCGGTGGCAGAATAATTTAGCTTCTTTAGCTTCTCAGTTGAATCTTTATTATATCAGACTGACAAAATTTACACAAAGTGTGGACATCACACACGCACCTCGGTTCAGCAGTCTGTTTTGCTTTGTATTCCTCACCAGGTTTCTGCTTTCACACATTAAAACATGGATGAGAGCTTTCATATCTATTTTGTCAGTCTCACTGATTTCATTGACATAACTAACAGCAGGCTTCCCTTTTAACCGTAATGAGAGCTCAACCACTGCTCACTTACAGAGAAATGCTGGAAGATTTAAAAAAGTTATCGATGTTTAGTGATGGGTTACGGTCAGTGCCACTATCTTGCAGAATCACAGTTGGCATCTTGACATTGATCAGTGGAGCTTCTGGCTCAGTGCTGCTCCACCTGAGAATGCACATGAATGTCTCAACTTGCTTATAAGAAGCCTTGAGGCCTCAGAGGGCTGTTAGATTTAAAAAAAAAATTGGTCTCTCATGTGCGTCTCCTTCCATGATAATATCATGGAGTGATTCAACTATAGATCTATACTTGCTACCCGCTTTTTATTTAAGATTAGGCCAAGTGAATATATGTATCTGGGGCAATGTGTGCGTGTGTGTATGTGTGTGTGAACTGGTGTGTATACTTGCGTGACTGTGCGAGGGTCGGCTCCCGGGTCAGTTAAATTCATTCATCTGTGAGTGATTGCAGTTCACTTCTAATATGGCTCATAATTACACTTACATTGTCTTCATTGTCATCATCTTCCAAATAATCTATGTGTCAGAAACGGCAGGTTTCCATGTTTCTCTTACCGAGCAGGATATTCCTGTATGAAGAATTCAGAGCAATATTATTCTTAGCTTCTATCCATACATGGGCAGTGTGTTCACATCCATAAATTTAGAGCGTCATACCGTGCATGAAATGAAAACGAGCCGTAGCATGCTACATAAACATTACTTTCATATGTGTTTTGCTAAATGTGAGCCAACAGTATAAACCCCTTAACCCAGCAGATTTTCACACGCTGGCAGCTAAGAAATGACCACATAAAAGTGTGGTAGTCTCTAACCAACATCTGGCCGGCACACACACCCAAATCCAGCCTTTTATCTCACCTTACACTAAACTTTAGCTTTACGCGCCGTCTTTATCACCCGAGCCACCAGTGTCGGGCCATAATTGTACGTGATGGTGGATTAATTAGGGCTTTGTGTGTGTTAGGTGTCTGTGAACCATGATGGGCAGCTGCTAATAGGAGCCATCCATTTATGTGTGTGAGTGAGTGTGTGTGTGCGTGTGTGTGTGTGTGTGTTTGTGCGCGCTAGTGAAGTATTTGCATTGCATTCTTTTTTTTATGGTCCCTGGATGAGAAGTGCTTCTGAGATGGAGATATGGTTATTTGACCCAGGGCATCAAGCTGAGAGAAATAGAAAGACAGACCAAGAGGAGGGGGAGAGAAGGAGGGCAGATGTGTGTGCGTGCGTGTTCTTTCTTTTAACCCTTTCCTCACTGTTTCTCTTTTTTTTTTGCTTGGGGGTCAGTGCAGATTCTTTTGTTACACTCTCATGCCACTTCTTCTGGCTCTTTCACCATCTTCACATTCTTTTAATTCACTCACAAGCATCTTTGTCTCTCTCTCCCCCTTATAATCGCTCCTCCCTCGGCCCTCCACAGACCCAAAGCCACCAGGCCGCTACTTGATATTCTTCCTTTTCTCTCTCCACATTACTGCTCATTCCCCTCATGTCAAACCGACAGAAACGTTTCACAGTCGTGTTTGCTCTGTGCGTGTGCACATCCATATGACTCAGGGTATAAATTTGTGCCTTCTTCTGCTCCTGCGTGTTCGTTTGTGTCGACAGTTGTGTCCGAGGCCTTGCCCCTCCCGTGTCCTCTGCCACTGCAGAGATTGCGCGGCTCTCTGGCATTTCAGTTCAAATTAAATCATGGAGATGAGTCGTCCCTATTTTTTTTTTCTTCTCGCTCTTTCTTTCCAAAGCTTCATCCAACCCCCTCCCCAGTCTGCCCTGTTTTTTTTTTTTTTTCTTTTTCTTCCTGCTTTAATTTGGTAGGGAGATAGTGAGACAAGAAAAAGTCGGAAAGGAGAGGCCAGGATTGATGTCCTGGAGGTGAGGGTGTAGGTTTCAGATCAGAAAACAAATGAAAGCTGTTTTTAAGGAAGTAAACTGCATTCAACATCACACACAGATAGCAGCGGCTACTCTCTCTATACCTGAAAATCTGAGCCTTATGCCTCGTGATCAGACTGCAGCCATCTGTC
The DNA here is from genome assembly GCF_900963305.1 of Echeneis naucrates. NCBI lineage: Eukaryota > Metazoa > Chordata > Actinopteri > Carangiformes > Echeneidae > Echeneis > Echeneis naucrates. The sequence continues at coordinate 16,143,202 of NC_042516.1, forward strand.
TCTGTCACACTAAAGCACACACACGCACACAGACACACTCATTGTTCCCTATTTTATCACTTATTACTCTCCATCTGCATCCCACCACCCTACAATGTGCTCTCTGTTGTCCTCTCCATCCAATATCCCTTGTTCCTGTGTCCAATGGCGAGCAGATCACAGCGTTGGTGAGAGAAAACGGTCCCTTCGCTCCATTCGACTGACTGCACCTTAGACTCTTTCTAGCTTCTCACTGATCTTGTCATTATTCCAGAGGCCCAAAATGAGTGTACACTTTCCTGTGTGATGCTACAAAAATCTTCGTTGTTCACTGGCTGTCAGAACCTCACAGATGTACACTGACATGCCTAAAACACAAAAACGCACACATACACACCAAATGCACCCTGATGTCCTCTTGCCGTTGCTGCAGAGAGAATTATGTTGTAATGATGTGGTCTAGAGATAACAGTGTTACAACACTCGGCCCTGCTTGTCACTCAGGGCTACACAGGCTTAAAGCAGAGCCTTTTCATCTTGGAGGCACCGTACTGGATAATTGGTGAGACTGAATCTCATGCCTGCATTTACATTTTGACTCATTGAGAGCTGTGTGTCTGTGCTGGTCACTTTTCTGCACAATGATCCAACTTATGACCATTTGAATTAGTGCAACCAGAAGTATTCAGACTTTTGAAAATGTGAGAAAATCTGCTCAATTCATTACACAATGGCTGCCACAAGTCCGACACACAACTATCCGCCACCTGTCACTTGTGAGAAATGGCACACATGGAAAAGCAAAACCAAGTAACGACACAAATTTACTACCCCGCCCCTTTAAGACGCAAAAGCATTGTCATGAAAATTCATTATAAATCTGTGACATACATTTTTCCCGATGAAAGTTTTTCTCATTGATCGTCATGGAAACCGTTTTGGATTCTTCTGGGTTTTGCTAGCACCTCCAAGAAATTCGCTATCAAGTCTTTTCAAAAAGCTTCATCCTTGTTACATTTGATACATTTATTCTGAAAGTGGTTTGCCTGGGGAAATTGTTGCTTTGAAAACCAGCAACACCGCAATGTTGTCCATCACTTTGAATATCACAACAACTTTTGGATGCATTGCTTTGAAAGTCATGCTCCCCAGTGGATGAATCCTGATAACTTTGAGGGGTAGTGTCAGCTGAAAAAATTAATATTTCATATACGAATAAACATTTGCACAAAAGGTGCAGATGATAACAATCTGTATGCAGGGCCTCTCAGCGTCTTTGGTGACCGTTCCACATCTGTTCCAGTGTTGGCACAGGCAGACAATTCTGCTGGGAGCAAACGTCAATAAATGCTAGTATCAGCCCAGGGACTCAACACAAGGCCATAGCAAAGAGGACAGTGAGAGACACCTTTTCACTTGTAGCTCCAATATCATGGAGTGTTACATCAGAAGAAAATATTCTGTTAGAGCTCTGGCTTACACAGGATGGAGATGTTTTTTAACTGCTGCAATGTTAAATATTTACCTTGCAATATGTAAACCACCTCCGAAAACATTCATAATTAAAGAAATGTTAAACATACCAGTTATTCAAACAGTTTCCACAGACTGACTCCAGAGCACCCTGCTTAAGCTCATGTTTCTCTTTTAAAATCCAGAGTTTACACAAGCTCATAAAACTGTTTCTGTCTCTTGTAGTGGGATGAAGTGAGTGTCCTGGACGACCGGGGGAAACTCATACGAACCTTTGAGGTCTGCAATGTCAACCAAAATCCCTGGCTGCAGGACAACTGGTTGGCTACACCTTTCCTGTACCGCCACTCTGCTCCACGGGTTTTTGTCACGCTGCGTTTCTCAGTGCGTGACTGTGCCAGCCTGCGATCACCATCACCCACCTGTCGAGAGACCCTCACCCTGTACTACAGACAGGCCGACTCTCAGAGGGAGCTGGAGAGGACCTGGGCGGCTGAGGTGAGTCACTGAAGCATCAACACTGGCTGTGCTGGATTTTGCTTCCCACGTTATACCAAGCTAAACATGCATATGCATCACTACATTTTCACAATGTTTCAAAATGTCAAATAAAATATGTATATGACATTAATATATGACATTTCTGCCGAGGCAAAGTGGATGCTTTTTACAAATGCTAATCATAGTCTAATGACAAAGCATAGGAGAGTAACAGAAGAGCTCAAAACGCTGCAGCACTGAAAATCCTTGCAGGGACTTGAGCAAAAACCTCCACTGGGACCTTGATACTGTAGATCTAAGTCAACATTTACTCTCCTCGCTAAATTGCTTCATATTACATAAAATTACAGCCTGAGAAAAATTACGGCGCAACCTTGAGTGTCGTGTCTTTCCCTTACCATTTTTACCCTAATGCACGGTATATTTCTAATCCATATTCATTTGTCAACCAGCTTATTTAATGGCTGCAATTTTTTTTTCTTGTTTCATTCCTCTGCTGTCTGCTCGGCTTTGTTCTCACTGCAGCCATCCAGCAAAGAAAAGGAAACCAGGGAGGGATGGGTGAAGATTGACACCATTGCCGCTGATAAGAGTTTTTCCAAGGTTGAGCCCAGTTCACCCCATCAGTACCAACCAAACAGATACAAACGAATTAACATCAAGACACGTAGCTTTGCCCCTCTCACACGAAACGGGTAACTTTCATTTTAATACACATTGTTTCTCATTTTTCCCCCAATGGCCTCACTTTCATCTCTATCTGAACCTCTTCCACTTGCTCCAGATTTGTCCTGGCCATTGTGGACAGTGGAGCTTGTGTCTCCCTCATGGGTGTGTCTATCTTCTACCGGCGCTGTCCGGCCTCCAGCCTCTACTTGGCGTCTTACCCGGCGACTCCCTCAGGGGCAGAACCAACGGCCTTAGTGCCCGTGAGCGGGACATGTGTCCCCCACAGTACAGCACAGGGAGGCACGCTCCCGCGCATGCACTGCAATGCTGAGGGAGAGTGGATGGTACCTGTAGGAGGATGTGTCTGTGATGACGGCTTTGAGCCAAACATTAATGGATCCGCCTGCTTGGGTGAGTCTGAGGTGCCCTGAATCTTGCAGTTTGTGCACAATGTTAATTTGACTTGACATGCGTGGCAGTTGTAGTTTCTCAGCCTCATGATGACGGTTGTATGTGTTGTCTTATTTCACATTGTACCGCCATTCAGTTGACCTCCACTACAGCTGATTAGCATTGTGATAGACAGATCAAAGAATGAGTGGTTCAAACCTGATCATAAATATCTTTTCAGCCCCTCGTTCAAAAAACATCTGATGAAAAGAGTTGAGCTCAAATATTTGTAAGACGACAACAACAACAACGAAAAAATTATCCAAACAACGTGATAGAATTTATGTATTTAGTTCTAGTAGAGAACAACAATAGCTATATGACTGACCTGGCAAAATGACATGCACTGGGTCAGATGATCAAGGCATTTAGTGAAATTGCCTATCTTCAGCTGGATTACATGAAAAGTACTCAACTGATTTTCAAGGGGAGAACCTTTTGGGATGGATCTGGCTGAATGGGTAGATCCTTGAAACATTTTTTAAATCCAAAGAATTACGAAAAACAGCTTCTATAATTAGATTTTCTTTTATTCACATTTTAAGGGAATAATGTATTGATGCCATAATTAACGACAGACCTTATACTCACCATTACCTGTTAACTGACACTGATGAGTGGATTTCTTGACATGCTGCTGGTTTGTCTGGCCAGAGGTGTTTTATTGATGCTTCATTTGCTGTCACAACAGACTGGATGACAGAAAAATAGTATTTAGGTCAGCAATTGCAAAACTGGTCAAAAGTGTTATAGTGGTATGGTGTGAAAACGAAAAAATTAAGAATGAAAATTTAGAGAAATGTCAATATGGACACAAAATAATATAGGGAAGGAGCAGGAGGAGGGAAATAGGAAGAGAGGGAGAGCAGTGTAGTGAGGGGGATGTGACACATTTAGGTCATGGAGATGTAATGGCCATTCGTCTGTGAACAAGTGACAGGAACAGCAGGGGGAGAGAGGGGGAGTGGAGGGATAATAGGGAGGGATGGAGAGAGAGTGAAAGATTGGAAAATGCAAGTTAATGACTTAAAGAACTGAGCAGGCAAAAAATTCTGAGGCTGTGAAGAAGGAAGAGTGAACGTTTGTGTGAGTCTCTTACTGTGATTGTGTGACTATCTTTCTGTGATTTTGATGTTGCTTTTCACTCCAGACTCATATGTCAGAGGACTGCACATGGCAGAAATACATGTATAACACTATAATCTACCAGGAATTTCAATGGATATAATTGCTCAGCCTCCTTGTGTGGAGGCCCCGTAGATTTACTATCCCCAGCATAATTAATCCTCCAATTCTGCCAAGTCAGCTGTGAAATGCTTTAATGCTTTACATTTAGACTGGGCCCACCACTTGTGCTTGTCCAGCCTTTATTTACGATATTTACTGACAAATTACCCCTTGACACTGCTCAGCTGCTGGGCCAAAGGCTCACACTGACTGTCTATGAATGAGCCAATTCGTTGCTGCTCACGCTGCCACAGTTTTTTGTCTGAAATCGGATTTGATTATGTTTTGTTTATCACTTCACTGACTAATGATGTGGATTGACATCATTACATTGTTGCCCTTCCTGGTTCCCTGGGAATATTGAGAAAGGAGGCAGATGGTTAATTGGCAATTTAGTCATCAAGTATTATTAACAGTAGCCGATCCTTTTTTCTAGCAAGAAAGTGGAGAACCAATTTCTACACACACACCCACAAGTTGTACATTTTGTTCCTATTTGAATTAAGCACCAGAGACATTTGTTAATGGTACAAGGTCTGCAAATGATAGACTGGGCTGCACTGAACCTATGTGTTGGTTGGAAGCTGTAATTAGAAACAAACCAGTCGGCAAAATTAGTTAACTGACATTCATCTCCACTTAATCCACTAACTGCAAGTGTGCCATCATGACCCACATCCATTTCATTTAAAACATCACTTCGTACATTCACCAGTTCCTTTCGAAGATGAATCATGATATATTTTTTCAGTATTTCATGTAGTTGCATTAGGCTAATTGCTGATTAAGTAAATGGCTGCAATGTAAGTTAATGTTGTTTGACAGCCATGTCAGATATATATCCAGTACAACTTTGCCCACTCTTGCAAGACATCATTTTTAGGAAATAACGTACTCCGACTTCCCCCTCCTTCCAGTTTTGTGTGAAAACGAATGTTGGTTATAAATGGTTTTCTTTAACTACACACTTTAATATATGTTTTATATTGTGGATGATTATGATTCTTGTAAGTCCTTTTCACAATATTGTACAATGTAAATAAGATATAAGCAGGACAGAACTACATTATGCGTTTGACACACATACCTACAGTAAAAACTGAGAGAGCAACAGGTTTCATTTTATTGTGAAGTGGATGTGTAGTGTAGTCAGGAGTGGACATAATGAAGTAAATTTACTTGAGTGCTTTACTTCCCAACATGACAGACAAACAGCTCGTTTTTGTGGAGATTAGATGATGAAAGGTTTACAAACACAAAACAGGGTTCACTTGTCTCATGGCCGCTGCAGTGTGACCGGCCTGAGCGTCCCCCTTTAAGCAGGTGGCCTTGTGGGTAATGTGTGACGTAGTCAGCACGTAGCCGCGTTGTGTTGCGTGTTTGTCCCTCTCTCCGGTGAATGGTGTGAGAAGTAACGTCAGAAGTACAGTCAGTGTGATGAAACTTAAGTCTGCAGCCATTAAAGTCCTGTGTTGTGATGTTGAAGGAAGAAAACAGCTGAATAAAGTCGGTCCATTTGTTCAACTATTCCGCCTCTCCTCTTAGCCCAGACGGCTAGTTACCATGGTTACCAGCAGAAACGAGCCAAGCTAAGGTGAAACAGACTTAGCTTTATAGCTAGCTACACTAGCATAAGCTGAGCTAGCTAAAGTGCGGAGTCGACTCTAACTCACTCGCCTCCATTTCTGCCGCCATCCTGAATCTATGACAAGAAGTACGATCATAAAAGGAGGCAGAGGAGGAACTAGACATGGAGCACACAGGACAGTCTGTTAACCAAGGTGAATATCAGAGACAGCAACACGAGGTAACACAAAACACAACCAGCAGAGACGGGACCTCCAGACCCCCCCGGAGTTTGAGACTGTTTACTGTGTCCATATAAAATATGCTTTGTACAGACGAGAGACTAGACTGGACCAGAGGTCTCCAAATCCGGTGTGTCAACCGATTTGGTTACCTCCAAATTCCTGTTCCCCTTTACGCTGATTTACTGCTGAGTCGTGCGTAGATGCTAAGTTACCGTGCTACTTTAAGAATAAACGCAAATAGAAACACAGCTGGGTGTATGGAAAGCGAAATGGAAAAAGCCAATGTGTAGGTTACTGGTATGGTATTTATAGACAGACACAACAACACCCCCAAGACCGGGACATTACTCGTTGTTATTGTTTTGTGTGTGTGTGTGCAGGCAGACAGACCTGTTGGACCGTGTTGTTGTAAGTGATGACCATGCTTCTTCTTTAATCCGCGTAAAGGGGAACCGCAACTTGGGGGGGGGGGGCGTCAACAACAAAGGGACTGTAAACATATGTGTACGATCTTTACCCCGTTTCTTTCACCTCCAAAAAATCCTATACTGTCATAGAAACAACACCAAAGTGTGTCTTTGGTTGTTGTGTCTGAAGCGATGGAGTAATACTTCCAAATTTGCGGTCAATCTTTGTGCAGAAATAAAGCCAACATGTTAAATAAATTCCTCTGCCCCCCATGTCACTTTCTCTGTTACCTGACTGCAGCTGGAGCCCTCTCCTCTCCGTCTCTTCCTTTCTGACGGAGCTCCCAAACTCAGCTGTTTCTGTCAAAGATAACGTTTTGTGTAGGCTTTAATACAAGCTAGGCTAATGGACATTAGCATTAGAGCTGTCCAGTTAGCTTACGTTACAAGCTAACGGCCCTGTTTCTTACCTTGCTCTACGTTTCTCGTCCCAAATTCACCGTCACAGCCTTTTTAAAAAATATTTGTATGGAAAATTTCTCAACCCTTTATTTTTTTATTCTTCTTTCTTTTCCTTTCTGATCACTGGACTGATGCTGACTGGACATTTTCCTACCGAACTTCAGACAACAGGCTAGCATGGCAACAGTAACCAATGGGGGCGGGGCTTAGCGAAGGATCGGTGGCCAAACCATTTGTTGTGGGGGGGGGGGGGGGGGGGGGGGGTGTTACAATTAGGAAGAAAACAAAAACACAAGTTAAATATTACATAATATTTCACTAAAATAGTTCATCTCAGTGGGTGTTCGCTTTACTGGTCTAGTCTGTCGACGCGTCTTGTCTCCGGTCTGGTCTCGGTCCGTTCCTGGAGGGGTGCCGTCACCCGTCTGGTGTGGTTCGGCCTAGGTCCTGGGGGGGCGCCATATCTGCATTAGCCCAGTCCATTACTCGCAACCAATTAACTCCGTAGACACGTTCAGGTGCCCACACCGGGAACGGACCTTTACATATCATATATATTACATTACATACATTGAGGGTTACAGTAAATCATACAATCACCATTACATCTACATCATACATATTAACATTATCATCATTCCCCGGGGTTACATTACATTTCACATTTACGTCACCTGACCTAACCATGATGACGTGCCACCCAGAGTGGGCTGCGATTGGCTCCAGCATCCCACGTGACCTTTTCTTCTTAGCTCCGAGTCCACGCCTGTTGACTTTATAATTTTTTATGAGTAATAAATAATATTACTTATATTTTTTTTATAATTTTATGAGTAATAAATAAATACCATGCTTTGTTGCTTTATCAATGTTAATTATGTAGACCTATAGCCTATTTTATGAGCATGTCGTGCAACAGATAACATGATGTGTAGGCTTTCAGGGAAAAATATTTGAAGTGTTCAGTGAATGGATCATTGACTTTCGTATAAACCATGCCCTTACTTGGAACCAACCCAGGCCATAAACTAATTCCCAAAGGGCGGCCAGGATGAGCGTTTGTCATGTGAGTGTATGTTCATTATGGTAAAATGGACAAACTTGTGTTCAACGAGTTCGTGAATTATGAAACATACGGACACTATCCGGTGGGTATTTCCAAGCAGCAGAAATATATCATTCGCAGGCGCTCTGCCTGTTTCCAAATGAAAGGTAAGCAATAGTAACGTTATACGTCAAAAATAATGTCATCAGTTCGTCAGTCGAGCATGCTAACCAGTTAGCTAGCAGTCCATTTCGAAGCGACTAACTAGTGTAAGTGATCTGGCAGTGAGGTTTACTTAACGTAGGCTACTCTCGCACAGATATGCTAGCTGGCATCCATTTGCACAAAGGTTGACAAAGAATGGCCGAACAAATGCATTCTCAATGTATTTTGTATGTATTTTGTTATATAATAAATACCATACCAGTAACCTACACATTGGCTTTTTCCATTTCGCTTTCCGTACACCCAGCTGTGTTTCTATTTGCGTTTATTCTTAAAGTACGCACGGTAACTTAGCAACTACGCACGACTCAGCAGTAAATCAGCGTAGGGGGGAACCAAATCGGTTTGACACACCGGTCCTGGATGTTTCCTGATTCAAATGAGTGACTCCTGATCAGACTTCAGCAGAGCTTGATGACGAGCTGGTGATTCAGGTGTGTTGGAGCAGGAACCATCTAAAACATGCAGGACAGTGTCCCTCCAGGACCGGAGCTGGAGACCTCTGGACTGGACCAAACCCCTCCAGAGACTAGAGACTGGACCGGATCCCTCCACAGACCGGTTCTTGTGGGTACTTTTGAGCTATAAACATGTCTGTAGCAGAATAACATCAGTGTATTGTTTAGTGACAATAAGGCTACTTTCCTTTCCTGTATTTCCTGGGTTATTTTTTTTAAATATACTTTTACTGAAGCACTTTTTAAGCAAATACTTTTGTACTTTTCCTTAAATAATATTTTGAAGAAGCTACTTTTACTTGTATTGGAGTAATATTTGACAAAGAGCATCTGTACTTTTACTCAAGTAGTGACGTTGTGTACTGTCCACCACTGTGTGTAGTAGAGTAATTATCCTGTGAAAGTGAAATATGTATATTCTGAGCAAACACAACAGAACCATAGTGACACAGCTCAGGCTGTGCAGTGGCAGCCATCTTGTTTGTCTCCATCTGTGTGTAGCATTTAAGTTTTCTTCCTCATCACAGTAGGAGTTTAACCTTAAGCATCTTGTTTAGGACAATTTTAGAAAGAAGTCAGGAGTTGAGCTGCCTGTCCTGTTATATACCTCAGCGAGCTTTGTGCGACAAGGGAATGAGTTTCACATTTAAAATCTTTCCCCTGTGTTCCCATGTGTTGAGGGCTGTAAGTGCATAAAAATGTTTGACAGAATGTTTTTCCAACTGATTTCAGCCGTGAAAGAACCTGAAAGAAATAACGCGTGGTATAACAAAAACTTCAGTAGAACATTGTGTGTTTTATATAGGACCATTTGGCCATTTTAACTGTATATTCATAAAGATATGTATCAATTTTTTGCATGTTTGTTTCACTGTAAGAGCAGATTTTTGATGATCCCCTTCGTATTTGTTGGAAATGAAAATGAATCAAAGACAGCAGTGCTTGGGAGGATAACTTTGAAGTCGCCTGTTAATCCCCCTAATGTGTGATGAATGATTATAACTCAGACCAACCAAAACAACACTGCACCATTTGGACTGATGATATATTAAATAGCCAACTGAAACACTTAGAAAAACATTTCTTGGCAGTCAGATATTAAAAAAATAATTTCTGAAGTATTTATAAAGCTGTTTATTTCGAGGAAATCTGAAAGAGCATTTGGATTCTGCCTGAGCACTGTGACATTCGGAGCGTCCTTTTTGGACACTCCACTCTTTTGAAAAATGTTGCGGACAGTGGCAGATGAATGGCAACAGCTATCTGCTGTTATTTTGTTTCTCTGCCAAACAACAGAAGGATGTTTTTTCCTTCTTTGACATTTGAATCCCACAAGGGAGATGGAGAGACAGAGAGCGTGCGCGGAAGCACAACCAAGCATGAGACATAATTACACCTGTTCAGCCAAACATGAAACTTTCCTTTAGCTGTGGACTGCTGGAACTGGTCCAAGCTGACTGTACATCAGCCTCATACAAGCCTGCTTCTTCTGTTTGATTCCTCTTGAATATTAAAGCACTGGATTTGGAACGGGGATTACTACCAAAGGCTTTAATGGGCTTTCAGATTGGACCCGTGTTGGTACTTTCTGTGGTGTGTGCCCTGTGTGACATGGAAATATTCAACATGTGAGATTGTGCCCATTGGTCACCCAGTGCGCTCTCAGCACAGACAGACACTTCCATTAGTTTTCCTAAGGCACAATATTGTAGAAAAGAAGAATGTGGCCAGAGGATAAAGTAAAGCACATCTGAACGAGTGGTATTGTTGTGAGCTTGACTGATGATTCAGCTGTGTTTGACCAAAAAAAAAAAAACAACATTCACCAAACAGCATGGACATTGTCCTTAAAGCACAAAGATCTGTATGTTTGATCCTCTAACACTAAAAAAATGATCTTTTTCGCCCACCACAGTATATCAAGTGAACAGTTAACAATTACTAATGCTGACATTCAAGGCTTGTTCCAGTCTGTTAATAAAGGTCAAGCTTGGGGCAAACTACACTTAATTGAAATGATCAATAAAATACTGACTGTTGGCTTTCCCCTGCTGTGCTGGCAAACCCAGACAACATCACATCAGCGTTTCTCTACAGCAAATCTTTTGATACTGTTTCCACAACATCATGTCATTACACAGCAGGTGTATTTCAGTAACAAAAAAATGTTCTATTTATTTTATTTTTCACAGCCAGGTTAATTTTTCAGGTGGAAAAAAACTTTTTTTTTTTTTTTTTTTAAATCCACATTTGTCTAGAACAGTCCCCGTTTGACATTTTGACTCATGAACATGTATCATTTGTCTATAATTGTTAAATGAATTCTTCCCCTTATGTCATTACAAACCTCCACAGCAGTCCTTCCATCCTCAAAATTTATACTCAGGACATGGTCTCATTAATGGTCCATATGGTCTGAGTTAAAATTTCTCTAATGGACAATAATGTGGCTGTCAAATATTCAGGACAAAAGCAGCTTGCAGATGTGAAGGAGAAGTATTTAGCACACTGAAAATTACAAAATGGTCTAAGTGTAATGAGGCAAATCTTTGTAAAACAAAAACAGCCTTTATATACTCATAAAATTACTACTCAAACTGCTCAACTCGCAATTAGAATCATTTTCATTGTGCAACATCCTAATTGCAGGTGGAGCTGCACATAACATTTTCTTTTTTATGGATGACTGAAATCCTGGGTGGCCAAAAAGTTTCCTCATTCAGCATTTTGCATTTTAACTCTTTCCCCCTAGATTTGTGTAAAGATGTAGGATTTGTTGAAAAAACTGTTGAAGGAAGGATTTATTTTTTGTTACTGTTAAAGTAAATTTCAGCTTTGTTGTATTTTGTGGGGTTTTAAAAGTAACTGGTTTGTGTGAGAAAATCCAACAAAGGATTACTTTTCCATACGAAAGTGGGCTGTTGGAGTTTATGACAAACAGCTTTGGACTAGCTATGATTCTCCGACTGTTTCCAGGCTGCACTGAACAGCACCATGTTCAAGTAACGAAGGACGAGGGGATGCAGGCAAAGGCATGCACCTTCTGAATCATGTGTTTCCTCTTGTGTGGGCGCATCTGTGATCAAGCTTATGTGTGTCTGAGAGAGAGAGAGAGAGAGAGTGAGAGAGATTATGCTGGGAGCCAAAGGAGGGAATGGGTGCATGAAAGAGGAAAGAGAGAAAGGCAGTAATTGGGTCAGTGATCTACATACTAAAGTATTATGTTAATGTCAAATGACTCACCTCATTGCATATTGTTTTCTATTTTTGCTTCTCTTTTCAGCAATGTTTTTTTTCTGATATAATATATATCTATTATATTATCTATCTATCATCAGGTCAGTGGATTAGACTCAGTCTTTCTTGCAATGGGAGTCAGTCGCAGCTCATTTATTGCCATTTGAACTGTTTGTGTATTTTTAAGTCAAAAAGTAAAGAGGGAGGGGAAAAAAGAAGTGAACAGGCCTCTTTTCTTTGAAGAGATGATGGAAATAACTGTCTAACTATATTTCTGGCATGGTATTTTTTTTTTTATCACCAACTCATATTGATGTTTCAGAAAGACTCCTAGTTCCTCCTACTTTATTGGTGAGCAGGATAGAGGAATAGATGGATGGATGGAGCCGGATGGGTGGCCTGGTGGGGGTTGTAGATGGATTGTAGATGATCCCGTAGGGGCAGAAAGCTTGTCTTCTCATTGGCTGCTGTCATCAGGTGGATGAGAATGGGGGGAAGAAGGGGAGGCGACTGTTACCGGTGCTTGTAATAGTGCTGTTGAAAGTCTTTGTAGTTGAGTTATGTCTCATGTCAGAGCCATAAGAAAACACATCTGTTAATGTGCAGCCACAGAATAAAAAATTGAGGAAGGAAGATAATTCTCTCTCTGTTGTCAATTGCCTGCTGTCTTTTCGCAATTTCCTCCTCTTTTTTCGCCCATCGTCCGCCACTGACTTACAAAATCCTACTGTTCATCCTGCAGCTGTTTTGGGCTATCCATCTTCATGAGTATATCTTCCTTTTTTAGTTTACTCTCCCACTGTCATCTGGCCAAATCAACCTTTTCTTCTTTTCTCTGTCCATTTTCTTTTTCTCACCTGAATGAAAGCGAAGTCAGCTCTCAGAGCCAAGTGAGAACACAGAAAGCCTTTTATCTGTTTATTCTTTTACATCTTACCTTCATCTTTTCCTCCTTTGCTTTCTACTTTGCACTCATGCCCACCACACACAAATATACCTGCTCACATTTAAGAGTTGTTCCTGATAAAAGCGTATAAATAGTCAAGAGTACCCTCCCTGACCATGAACAGCAAACACACTCTCAGACACACACCCTCTCTCTCATCCTCCAACTCTAAGAGGTCTTTAAAACGCTTTAGATCTGTATGAGAGGGCTCTTCTTGAAAGCTGCTTGCTCAGGTGTTATCCGGTGTGCCATTTATACCTGTCTGTGGTTATACACACACTCCACGTTTAACTTAGACAAAGGGACCTCTTTTTGAATGATGTCACCTTTTGTGAACACTACTTTAGGCATTTGCACAAATACACACACAGCCACTCAAACACACAGTGTGAAAATGGCAGCAGAACAACTTAGAGGCCAGTTCTCTCTCTATTCTGATGGTCCTTCTCAGGATAAACACTTGACGCTCTGGCAGGTGGCAGCACGAAGCTAAGTGCGGGTCATCTTGACTTCCTCGCTTAGCTGTCCTGCTGTTGACATTAAGAATTGGCACATTTCACAAATTTCCTACTGTTGTGGACGTAACCTGTCGGTTGAAATGGCATTTTAAATATGTGTGTTTGTGTGCATAAGAGAGACATAGAGAGACAGAAATAATTGTGGATGCTTTCAGTCTTCTAGGCAATACATTTTGATATGAAGTTGTTTTTCTTCAGGGATAACAAAAGTGTTGGTAATGCACTGATTGTCATTAAGCATCAGAGGGTCGAAACAGAAACAACCCAGTCTGATGCACAACTTCACTTTGGGCTGTTACTAATTTTGGGCCTTTGAAAAACTGATTGTCTATCAACATGACTCCTGTTCTGTAGCACGTCACTTTCCATGTCCTCCGTTTGAAGTGTTTTCTTTGTTTCTCACTTATTCCACAGTTCCTACTTAATATTTTGGGTGACATACAGAAATTGTTATCATATCCTTGAAAAGTTGCAACACTTGATTCCACGACAGCTGCACACAGGCCCACTGATGCAATATTGAAATGTTCAGTTAACAGGATTGTATTTTCTATACAAAGATGAGAGTTGGCTCTATCTTCTGATCTTTTCTAAAAAATGATACAGAGTCATTGTGGTCAGTTTCAACTTGCCGGTTTGTGTGTAACTCTGCTAACGTGGGCCACTTCCTTTGTAAACACAAGTAAATGACTGTGGTGGACAGAGCCAAAGACAAACAACGGACTGCTGTGTTTTAGATAAACCTTTGCTTCAACCACAACCCTCAAGCTCAAATTGATGCTTTACCCAAAAATAGTGTCTGCTCTTTGATGCTGTCCGGGCCAAAACTGACCAAAGAAACATAACAGGACAAATTACTTTTGCACAAACTGTGTACATGACAAAATACTGTACATCATTTAATGATATCTTTGCATCCCTTTATCAATCAAAATGTGACAGTAAAAAAAATGGAGTTAACAGAAGTAATCTTATTTAAAGTCCTTCTTGTCTCTGCAGCCTGTCCTGTGGGCTACTTCAAGTCTGTTTCGGGCTCTGTTCCCTGCTTGGTGTGTCCCTCCAACAGTCGAACCAGCCAGGAGGGGTCGAGTATGTGTGAATGTCGCAGTGGCTTTTACCGGGCAGCCAATGATGCCAACTCCTCAGCCTGCACAAGTGAGCTTTGTCTGTTTGTGTGTTTATGCCTGGTCCTCTGGGAGGCGTTCAAGAGGTCTCAATGGAGCCTTTTGTCACTTAGCCAAAATTCATCATCGTCTTCAAATTCCAATTCAATGGGGATTTTACTGCACCAACTGAAATATAACTGCTTGGTGTTTAGTTTCTGTACCTGTTTCATTTTCGCACTGTCTCCCTGCTGAATGTTTTTCCATTAAGCACACACTATTAAATGTCTTTGCCAGCATGCAGCTTCTTTTATATGTTGCATGTCAAACCCCTCTCTCTGTCGTTTCTGCCTCTATGTTATCCTCAGCTCCTCCATCTGCTCCGGTCTCTCTGTCTTGGGAGTATGAGACCGGAGACGGCGGGGTATCCTTAAGGTGGCGTCCCCCTGTGGACATGGGAGGCCGTAGTGAAGTGTGGTACGGGGTGGTGTGTCGCATCTGCCCCTCACCCACCTTCAGCAACCCAGCGTCATGCTCCTGGTGTGGAGATGGTGTCACCTTCAGCCCCTCCCAGACCAACCTGAAGCAAACCAAGGTCACCCTCAACAACTTGCTGACCAGAGTCACTTATCTCATACAGGTAAGGTCTGGGAAAAACTAATTCTCTCTTGTAAATCAGAAATTCTTGGAGAGTTGGTTTTTACTAACTTTGCTGATAAATGTTTGGGCCAAATCAATGAAGCCTAATAGAAGTTGATCAAGAAATTTGTGAAAATGTCAAAACATTTAGTAGAGCCACAGAAGCAGAGTCCTCTCTGCTGTATTATTCCAAGAGTGCCACATCAGCAAACACACACTTACATTTATTATTTAGCTTGGAGAAGCTAAACTAAATCATTGCTTATTTCTTATTCATAATGGGAAGCAAGTTCCCATTTACTGATGTTTGTTAACTGAGGAGCATAACCGCATGTGTGAGGTTTTGTTGCTCAAATAGTGAAGCATGCCATAAAAATAGATAATAAAAAAAAAAAAAAGACTGTGTGTTGTTCTTATTGACAGGTACAAGCCATGAATGAGGTGTCAGCTTTCAGTCCTTTTGCAGCTCGATACACAAGCATCAATTTCACTACAAGTCAGTCAGGTGAGCGCGGGAAAAAGAAAGAGGATGATGATGTTTGTGTAGATATGGAGTGTATTTTCTGTGTGAGTCTGTCTCTTGTTTCTCTCCTGCCTCTCTCCTCCTCCCTGGGTCTTTCTGCTCCATCTTTTCTTCCAATGCTCTTTGGACAGGAGGTTGCTCGAGGTTACAATATCCTGTCAGATCCCATTATAGTCAGCATGGAGGAGCAAAGGGACAAATGATAAATGGGATGACAAAGAGACAGACTAGTCGAGCGACACAATGAGAGTCAGGCATTATACAGGCAAAGTGCACCATTGTACAATTTTCCAAGAAATTGTTCGCGATTTATCTGGACTTTCACTGAACCTCAATTATTTAAAGTCTTTCAGGTTTTTTTTTTTATCAAATGAAGGGAATGCGGGGGGGTTCCCTTTGCCAGGTATGCCATCACGCTGACTGTGACTTGATCCAGCTCAATGCTCCTTTAAAAACTTCCAGTACACTTTCAGGTTGACTAAATATCCTCCACAACCTCTGTAACGCTGCCCCCATGTGGTAACTTGCATTTCAATAAAACTGACGTTTGAAGGTTGTGGGATTATTTAGAGGGAGATTAACCTTTCCTCAAGAGAAACTTCAATGACGCTCATCCATCTGTCATTTCCCGTCCCCCGCAGTTCCAAGCACAGTTCCCATGATGCATCAGCTCAGCAGAGCACCAGACTCAATCACTCTTTCATGGCCTCAGCCAGACCGCCCCAACGGAGACATCCTGGAGTACCAGCTCAGATACTTTGACAAGGTACATGCAGTGAACAGGAACACGTTTATACCAAGATGACTGTGTGCATGTACATAAAAGCTTAAATAAGCATGAGAGTCACCAGATGTCCTTGCTCTGTGTCCCTCAGGGGTCAGATGTGGACAGTGCAGCGATTGTATACAGTGAGACCAACACTGTGACCGTCAACTCTTTGATTCCTGGCTCCATCTACGCTTTCCAGATCAGAGCTCGAAATGAACGTGGCTACGGACCCTACAGCAACACTATCTACTTCACCACGCTGCCCCTGGGTACTCCACTCAATTAATGCCAGTCACATCCATTTCAATCAAACATTAATCCCAACTGATGGACTCTTATTTAGGGTAAAACTAGCTCTTGACAATATATAAAAGAAGATCCTTCATGAAAATAAGACAATTTAATTTAGGTGAACTTCTCAGTGAGATGGTGAAATACATTAACAATGTACTGTTCATACCTGCAGTACAATATTTAAACACACATCACAGCTGATAGACTTTTTTCTTTTCTCTTGGACAGAAGAACATTCACAGCAGATCCAGAATCGGCTTCCATTGCTGGTGGGGTCAGTGATGGGTGGGGCGGCGTTCCTCCTTGTTGTGGCAGCAATTGTGGTTGTGGTGGTTTTTCGCAGGTGGGTCCTTAATGCATGGCTAAGATCAGACATGTGATGCTGGGTTTACAATTGTGTTCACTCACACGTTTGTTGTTACGTGGCAGTAAGAGGAGGGAGAGTCCGTACAGCGACAGACTGCAGAGGTACATCAGTAACCGTGGTGAGCAAACCTTTACGTTGATTTGTTTTAAATTTAATTTAATGCAATTCAACAATATGTGCTATAAAATGTAATTAATTTTGACATGTGCAGCACAGTGTATCATTTATTTGCAGTCATCCTAACCCAGTCTCATGTTAATAAATCTGTGGCAAAAATTAAGGAATAAAAATATCTGACTTAATTTTAAAACCAGGTGGAGTCAAGTATTACGTGGACCCGTCCACTTATGAGGACCCCAGTGAGGCAGTAAAAGAGTTTGCCCGAGAGGTAGATCCCACCCATCTCAAGGTTGAGGAGGTGATTGGCTCAGGTCGGTCTGGCGCTCTGTTTTCTTTTAAATCTTACCTGACTTTAATGGAACAAATAGCAGCACAGTGTGATCTGCTGCATCCCTTCTCAACTCTAGCTCAGTTTGGTGAGGTTTCTCGGGGTCGTTACCGTCCAGTGGGTCGCAGGGAGGTGCTGGTTGCAGTGAAGACTCTGCGCTGGGGGGCATCTGACAGGGAGAAGGGGATGTTCCTCAGTGAAGCAGGAGTCCTGGGTCAGTTCGACCACCCTAATGTGCTGAAGCTGGAGGGTGTAGTCACACGCAGCCCCCCAGAGAGGATCATCACTGAATTTATGGAAAACGGGCCACTGGATGCATTCCTTAGGGTAAGAAAATGAGAATCATTTATGTTGCTGGAGAGTGCACGTTTCACTTCACTGCTAACTAAAGACTTTTTTCCCCCCTCCATCCATCCTGCCACTTTACTTCCTGCAGGAGAATGAGGGGCAGTTCAGTGTCCTCCAGCTTGTCGGGATGACGAGGGGGGTTGGTGCAGGGATGCATTACCTCTCTGAAAGAAACTTTGTCCACCGGGACTTGGCAGCCAGAAACATCCTGGTCAACTCCAACCTGGTCTGTAAAGTGTCTGATTTCGGCCTCTCCAGACTCATGAGGGGCCTGGACCACAACATACCCACATACACTGCCTCCCTGGTACGTTGTGGGATGGGGAGTTTTCTTTGTTCTGGTCAGGGGTGGACAGTAAAGAAACAAGAAGCAATTATCTCAAGCGCACATTTGAGGTTTTTGACACCAAAATGGATTTGTCTCAGTTCAAATGTTTGTTGTGCTTACCGCACAGTTACATCATGGCCTACAAAACTCATCGTCCAACCTTAAAAGGCACATGACCGCTGTGCATTCTCAGTGTAGGTGGGACTGATTTCTTCACGAATGTCACGAATGGTCTGCGTGTGCGCGCCACAGACTCAGATTCATTCAGAAACGGGTCTTTCTACTGCATATTCTCAGTGTAGAAATTAGTGATCTGCTCATTATTCACATGGTCAACATGACCAATGCTGTCTCTAGTCTGTAGGGGAGTCCAGTCTGTGGAGGAAGGGGGTCTGGTCTGCTTTTAGAATCATCAATTAACCAACTGACCTAAACATGTTCGGGCCAGGTAGCGAACCTGTGACCTGTGATCCATAACTGTGGGGCAACAGCGTGAACCACTACTACTACTACTACCGTACTGCTCAAACAGCTTTACTGTGCTTTACTTCCCAACATTAACTTCTGGTTTGCCGCCATTTGCCTCTTTCTGTCACTGTCCTATTCTGCACTCCATCAGGGCAGTAAGATTCCTGTGAGGTGGACGGCACCAGAGGCATTTCAGCACCGCAAGTTCAGCTCAGCTAGTGATGTCTGGAGCTTCGGCATACTGATGTGGGAAGTGATGTCATATGGAGAGCGTCCATATTGGGACATGAGCAATCAAGAAGTGAGTACAAAGGAAAAGTCATGCTGAGTGCAAGTTTAGGTGTGACACTGTAGTAAAATGCATTTAAAAGGGAAAGTCCTTCCTATTTGTCCCATAGGTTATGTGCTAGGAAATTGTGTAATAAACCTTAATCCTTCTTTTGAAGTCTAAAAATGCAAGTGTTCAAAAACTGTGGACAGCTACTGAAGCAAATACACTTTAATGCCACCCCCTCGCCTCTTTATTCCACAGACAGAAAATGCCAGGCAGCTGTAGTTTGCATAATTTTCACTGAGTCACTTTTTCAGGCCCTCCATGGTCTGTGACCGTTTCATGAGTTTTATTTTTATACAAGACTCAGCATGCCATCTGTCCTACTTATTTCAAGTCTCGCTCCCTTTCTCTTTGTAGGTGATGAAGGCAGTGGCAGACCAGTACCGCCTTCCTGCTCCCCACAACTGCCCGTCTGCGCTCCACTCTCTGATGCTTCAGTGCTGGCAGGCTGATCGAGGGGACCGGCCTGGCTTCGACTCCCTCCTGTCTTCTCTGGACCGGCTCATCAGGCACCCTTCCTCCCTCAAGGTGGAGCCAACTCGGTGAGATGGCAGCGCCTGCAAACACTTGTGCCAAACATATCAGAGGAAGCAGGTGATGTGCAGTCTGGATTGTAATGCTCTTATTTTTGTCTTTCAGGAGCTGTTCTCAGACACTACTCAGCCCCACCCCCACAGACTTATCATCAATTGTGTCGGTCAGTGATTGGCTGAAGGTGCTGAGGATGGACAGATATCAGGATGAATTCGATCAGGCTCAACTCGACACCTTGGACAGAGTCAGCAAGCTGACCATGGAGTGAGTACAACTGATTATTGCTGTAACTCTCAGACTGTATAAGAACATTTTTGTTGTCTTGTGTGGTGGTGTATGTTTACCCATTAGCTTCAGATGTTGTTTATATACACTTGTAGTTGCTTTCACTTCTTTCAGCTAGCTAACTCGTAGCTATCTTTTAATGTTAGTTTACTATAACCGGTCAGCCTAATGCAGGCAGCAGGGGAGGCATATGGCCAGATCCACATTTTTCAGTAAGAAAGTAAGAATGCATGTGCTTACAGTCCAGTTTTTATCTTTCACATTAAACTAAATGTTCATCATAAAGTATTAAGTGTCTGGGGAGGAACTTTGAGATGGAATTAAACTTGAAGGTTGTTAAAAGAAATGGCAGTAAAATATAGCTACCTTGCTTAAAAGTTCTATTTCATCCCTGAAAGCTCAGTACATAACAATAATTGAAAACGCAAGTTACAAATGTAACTACGGTTCTATGAATCCCGAATGACGGCCAGAGGCGGTGCTTTAAGCACTGAATATTCCCCTTCGCGCATGCGCAGTTCGAGTATGTATACCAACAATAGCACCTGTGACCTCTGGGTGACCCGGAGGGGACCATATCTTCCGGTGTCACCTGAGGCTCGTTTCCTTCTTTTCTTCTCGCGCGCAGTTTGCTTTGGAAGCACTGAGCCGCTTTCGGCCCGCTTCACTACAGCTAATTTATTCCGTCGCTAATAGTTCCGCGACCGTTGTCGGTCGGAGCAGCGACGGCGAGATCTCTTTTTTTTTTTTTTTTTTTTTCCCCCCCCAATTAGTCGTATTGAGTTCGCGTGGACACCGCGACACTCTCGCCGGTACAAGGTGAGTATATTCTTAGTTCTTTGCAGCTGCTTTGTTTTGCTTATTAACTTCCTGTCGGTGATGATGGCGTTCCCGCATCCTTCTCCCGGCATATAAATTACTTGCTCGAGCTGACGTCTTCCGCTCGCTTACCTAGTTGGTGGGTTGCGTGAGCGCGTCCCAGTGCCCAACGTGGTTCTCCGCTAGCGGTAGCTTATAACTTCCTCCGCGGATGAGTGTGGTTGTCAACCTCTGTTGGTACAGGCTGCGTGCCTCCCCCCAGCACACGGTTGCTTTTTGTTAATTGTAGCGTCAGCGCTCCAATTAGTGAAATTGATTTGTTAATTAAATTTGAGAACCCTGATTGGGTAAGGGTCACAGCGGTGGCTACCTTTTGTTGGCCCTCTCAGCTTCACTACAGGAGAGCAATGTGACTGCTGATTCCGTCACCCTTTGTGATGCCTCACTGGAGGCATTTGGCCTTATGTCCAGAGAGATTGGAAGAATGATGTCCATTCTGGTTCAAGCTCGTCGCCAGGTTTGGCTTTCACAGTCAAACCTGACAGACAGCTAGAATAACCCTGCGCAACCTCCCGGTGGAACCAGGGGAGCTATTTGTCCCAGCAGCGCAGGAAGCACTAGAACCTACCATCCAGGCCGGACAGGCCAGGCAGCAGCTTGCAGGCCTCAGGTGAACGCCTCCTCCTGGCAGGCCCCCTGCCAGCAGGCCTAGGGGCCCCTTGGCTGCCTCTCACACCCGCTTATTTCCACCAACCCACCCCACTGGCCGCCATAATGTCCAGTGTCCCGCACAGAGACCGGCCAGGGAGTTTAGAGACCCCACCCGCCTGCCCTCCAGACAACCTCATGCTCCAGACCCCGTTCGTCCCCCCGCTAGGGCTCCTAGCGGGGGGACGAACGGACGGGGGGGCAGACGCTGAGGCTTTGGGGCCGGCGGTCGGGTATTTTTCTCATCAGCAGCTCCAACAGTGGGCTGCGCGTGCTTCAGTTCGCCGTCTCGGGCCCAGGCGTCACGAGACACAGCGCGTCTCCTGTCCCACATGGCCCGCCTCGGAATCAAGGTGAACTTGGAGTTGCCTGGTGCCGTTACAGACCAGATCTTTCATTGGGGTGACATTGAACAGTGTTACAATGACAGCCAGACTGTCCCCTCACCGGGTCGACGACATCCTCCACCTTCTTACCCTATTCCAGGAGGGCCGTCAGCTGACCTATGTTACATTCCTTCCCTCTTGGGCAAGCTAACATCCACTTCAGCTGTGGTTCCCCTGGGCTTGTTGTCACTGCGCCCCCTGCAGAGATGGCCGAACAGTTTCCACCTGGACGCCAAGCAGCACAGGTGCAGGAAGCTCAGGGTATCATGGCAGGCTGCCCTCACCTTGGCCCCTTGGAGAGACAGCCTACATGCTCAGGGGTGTTCCTATGGGCTGCGTTCCGTCTCGCAGGAAGACTCTCACCACAGATGCCTGCCCCTCAGGATGGGGTGCAGTGTGGCAGAGCAGGGCAGCCCATGGGCAGTGGCCTATGGGAGACTGGGGTGCACACATAAACGTGTTGAAGCTGCGGGCAGTACACCTAGCTCTCAAACACTTCTTTCCACACCTAAGAGGCAAGCATGTCCTCGTATGGGTGGACAACACATCAGCTGTGTATCATATAAATCATCAGGGCGGGACCAAGTCTTCGCAGCTGCTGGAAGTGACGAAGGATCTCCTCACATGGGCAGCTCCCCGCCTGATCAGCCTTTGACAATATACCTACCGGGAGAGCAGAACCGCCTGGCAGATTTTCTCTCCCGCCAGAAACCTCCAGCAGGAGAGTGGCGCTTCCACCCAGAGGTAGTGTACACTATCTGGAACCTCTTTGGCAAAGCGGAGGTGGACCTCTTCACTTCAGAAGCGTCAACCCACTGCCCTCCGTGGTTCTCCTTGGCGGAGACGACAAGCCCTCTAGGCCAGGACGCGCTGGCTCACCCTTGGCCAGATGTCCTTGTGTATGCCTTCCCTCCACTTCCTCTGATTCGACTGGTACTCCACAGGGTCCTCCAAGACGATCACAGGATCCTGCTTGTGGCCCCCTTCTGGCCAGGGAGGAGCTGGTTCCCTCTGCTACACATGGCGCCTTCCTGACAGGTGTGTGTGTCTGGTGGCTGGAGGGCCCGAGCCGCTTTTGAACATCTGTGCGTGGTGTCAGACACACCATAATGAACGCCAGAGCACCGTCCACTCGTCTCCAGTATGAGAATAGATGGAGACTCTTTTCCAACTGGTGTACGAGTTGTGATGAGAACCCTGTGTGCTGCTCTGTGCAAACTGTCCTTGACTTCCTCCAGTTCCTCCTGGATGAGGGTCGTTCTCCCTCGACGCTAAAAGTGTACGTGGCAGCAATATCCTGCCGACATGTAAAGGTTGACAACAGCACAGTAGGGAGCCACAGCCTGGTGTCCCTCTTCTTGAAGGGCGCTCAGAGATTACATCCTCCGAGGGTCCCGAGAATTCCACCATGGGATCTTCCACTAGTGCTGGCGGCACTACGCCAGCCACCAATTGAACCCTTGGCACAAGCAGAGCTGAAGTGAATTACCTGTAAGACTGCGCTTCTCCTGGCAATTTCCTCTGCAAAGCGTGTCAGTGAGCTGCACGCCCTGTCAGTCAGTGACTCGTGCTTAAGGTGGAACTCAGATGGCCCAGGGGTCACTCTGTGGCCGAACACAGCATTCCTCCCTAAGGTGCTGTCCCGTGCTCACCTCAACCAGCCTATTCAGCTTACGCAGTACAACCCTCCTCCAGGAGACGGAGGGGACAAACCTGAACTATTGTGCCCAGTGCGAGCCCTGAGGGCCTATATTGCAGCCACTGCATGCATTAGGAGATCTGACCAGCCCTTTCTCTGTTATGGTGGCCCTATAACAGGGGTTGCGCTGTCTCCAAACAGCGCTTGTCCCACTGGATTGTCGACGTCATTCTACCAGGAGTGTTGCTACATCATGGGCTGCCCTGAGGGGAGTGTCCCTGGAGGACATTTGTGCCGCGGCTTCGTGGGCATCGCCGGACACTTTCTCCAGGTTCTACAGAGTGAATGTGGCCACTGACCATCCATTAACTGTGGTCCTGCGGCCGGAGTCCACTACCTCTTCACACTGAGGGTTTGTACTCCGGATTCTTCGTGACCTTGCTGGTATGAGTCATTCAGTGCTTAAAGCACCGCCTCTGGCCGTCAGCAGGGATGAAATAGAACGAAAGTTACAAACTACGGTTCTATGAATCCCAAATGACCGCCAGAGCTCTCCGTCACTCAGAATCCTTGTGTGCTCGCGAGAAGATTCTGAAGGAAACAAGTCTCAGGTGACACCGGAAGATATGGTCTCCTCCAGGTCACCCAGAGGTCACAGGTGATATTGTTGGTATACATACTCGAACTGCGCATGCGCGAAGGGGAATATTCAGTGCTTAAAGTACCGCCTCTGGCCGTCATTCGGGATTCATAGAACCGTAGTTACTGCGTTTTCAATTATTGTGTTATGTACTGAGCTTTTATTATAGCTAACCACAGATGTACAGGATTTGTCGTTTAGTTCAGCTCCCACGGAAGTAGAGGGACACTCAGAGAGCGCAAACCTTGACAAAGACTGATGTCAAACAGTTACCACCAGACCTGACCTGTCGTTTAGTTCAGCTCCCACGGAAGTAGAGGGACACTCAGAGAGCGCAAACCTTGACAAAGACTGATGTCAAACAGTTACCACCAGACCTGACAGAAAACATTTAGTAACCTAGATAATATTCTGGGCCAGCCAGAGCTGTCACAATCCTTTTACCCAATGCAAAGCAAAATGGTTCAGTACCTTTTTAAATACTGTGAATTTATAAAAATGTCATTCAGGATCACCTCTGATTATTTCTGTTGAACATGTAATTAGTTATAATCAATATTCAATCATCAATACTGAATACAATAAATGAATACTGTCTGATGTGACATCTGATTTTTAATCTCTCTAGAATAGCCATAGGTAATCAGAGATAGTAAAGTACTATGTATGGTAGAACTATAGAAAAAATAATTATGTATATAAATTTAAAATGGACGACAGGCAGCCTTTGTGGATTTAAACTTAATACCACAAATGCTGCCCTGTGTAACGTCTGTTTGATTACAAAGGCTGAAGTGTTGAACTAAACACCTCGGCTCGTCTGGTCTCTCCCTCAGTGATGTCCAGAATCTCGGGGTGAATTTGCTGGGACACCAGAGGAAGATCGTCAGTGCCGCCCAGCAGCTCAGGGCTCATCTGATGCAGGGGCAGGTGGAGGTGTGAACTCCAACCACACCACAACCGATATGGTCACCTTCCTCTGAATGTGGTGTCTGGTTTCTGTAATGGAGCACATTTAAAGCCAAAAAGAATAAGCTGAGAGTGCTGCTTTCTTCTTACAAACCTGACACTACAACTGGACAGGGTTAATTTGAGGGTCGGACTTTTCCTCCCTGTCAGTCAAGACAAATAACTGAGGAGAGATGCATTATGGGGGCTTGAGTCCAGAACAAAGTGGGATAGTGGAGTTGCTAAAAAGGACTTGAAAGATTCCTCATTGTTTTTCATTAGATTTCACTTCACTGTTGTCTGCCTTCGTCCCCTCTCACCCATATCTGCAGTCCAACCTTTGACTTTCTCTTCCACTTCTGCCTGTTCCTCAAACTCTTCTTCAACTTCCCCACCCTCATTGAGTACAATAAAACCATGAAATTATTTTTTACTTACATAAACGCTTCCTCACAAAGAATTGCGTAAAGACAATCAAGTATTCTTTTCTAATATTTTTTGTTATTTGTAAAGTTTGATAATGTCCTGTGTACTTAAAATGCCAAATGCAGAAAACTGTTTACTTCCTGACTTTGGTTTGCCTTATAAGGTTTTACCATTAGTTCCCTGAGAAATGTTTTCATCAGTGTGCCAAGCTTGAGGTTTCGATATGAATCACTGCCATAAAATTTGGAAAACCAAAACTAAACGAAGAGGCACCCAAAAAACAGTAAAAAGACACACGGTCTGAGAGTGGCCTTGTTTGTTTGACTCACTCTCACTGGAGGCCTATCATGTACTGTCAAATGCTATAAAAGTCACCTCAGCTGACATGAAGCGAAATGAACAGTGCTCACTTTTATATGTACATTTCACACTTCACCTTGTTTTATTTGATTGCTAGATTAAAGACACTGAGTCACTGAAGCATTGTGAATGTGTGAAATGGAAAAAAGTTGGACAAGATCTGATCTGATTTACACTTGAAGGGAGGCAAAATGCTGTGTAAGTATGTACCCGCGTCTATATCTTGTGTGTGCTGTATATGTGCGCGCGCGTGTGTGTGCGTGTGTGTGTGTGTGTGTGTGTGTGTGTGTGTTTGAGACAAGTGTGTCAGGTTACACACATTATTAGCTGTATTTACTTGGATGAGTGCTCACCACTATTCCATTATTGTGCAAATTTGTAAAATAAATGATATGATTTTATTTAAAAACACACTCGCTTCTTGTTTTACTAAATATTATTCATCCAAAGTAATGTAAGTAAAGAGGTTTTACCTGTCAAACATAATTTCAAAGGAACTCTGTCTTGATAGATAAATGTCACAAAGATTGCTGCAATGTAGTCATGTGTAAATTACTTCCACCCAGTAAAGACTGAATGGTAGGCCCATTACACAATCAAAAAACCTTTCACAGGGACAGAAAACTACACAAATCATCACACAAAAGCACAGAAATTAATTAAAAAAAATCATCCTAAGAGGGATGTGGAAGGTTAAAAGTCAGAGGAATTTACCTTTCAGTTCATCGAGTCGTGTTTATATATTTGAGTCAGGACTGAAGTGGTGGGCCAACTTCCATAATTCGAACAAAATAGAGGACAAGTGAACATTTAGAGGTGACACCATCATCAGCACAACTTTCAATCACACCTCTGTTACTACATGACAGATTCTAAGAACATAGTCATTTACATATCATGTCTTACAACTTATCAACAATCCTGAGAAACCTTACTGCTTTGTCTGATAAACTGGCTCATGCAATTCAAACCATGTAAGTTCAAATGCTTCATCTTCGTCTTTGTCCCACTATTCTCTACAGAGTATCTGAAAAAGAATACGTGAGTTTGCAGAATCAAGAAATTTTTCACCTTTGTGATCAAATATCACATTTACAATGTCAAAGAGTGAACGCTATGTTTCTCAGGTTCTGCAGATCAGCAGGTTTGAGTCCAATCATGGTTTTGGATCTGCAGGGATCAGCAGCTGCCAGAGAACAGAGACTGGTTTCCCTCATGGCCCGCTGATATGAGAGCAGATCTGGGCTGATAACAAGGCCACTTGTTCAAACAGTGCACTTGAGAGAATTTATTCTGCCAGATTGCGCTCATCCGGTGCTATATTTTATCGTATTCTAGACTGCAGTGTCATGGCTTTTCCTGACATTGTCCAATGTCACTGTTTGGTTATTTGGAGGAATACACAGAACACAGGTGGTGTAAAGTACTAAATATACTTTCATTCATTATGAGACTGCTCAGCAGTATAAAGCTGTAGTAGCTAAAATGATCACCACTTCATCAGCTACATTAAAATGATGCTTACATTTCTTCCTATTCCTATATATAATGCATTTATGATTACTGATACGCTTTTGTGTGAGTATTTTCTGTTTCAGAAGCAATAATAAGTAAATATTTGCCTATTTTAGATTTTATGACAATCTTTTGTATTAAGAAAAAGATAGATGTCAGATTAAATTGTTTTACAAAAAGTTGTTTCCCTCTGAAATGTAGTTTTCTGAAATTATTTTATAATAATTAGAGGCAACTCAGAAACAGTGCTTGAATAAAAGCACATAACACAAGGATATGAACAATTCTGTCACAAATGAAGACATGATGATTACAGGGAAGGGATTTTCCATTTTCGAATTTTCCAAGATGACTTCTCACCATCCAATTTAATCTCACTTTAAAATTACATGAAAAGAATATAACAAAAACACCTCTAGGAAATTTTGAATTCAAGCAACAAAGGATTGTTATTACAAATGATGGATCTTGAAATTGCAGCAGTCCAATCAGTAAATATGTTGCCTGAGTCTTAATAATGATCATTGGGCTCTGTTGTGTGAAGTCACTGTGAATAGGAGCATTGGCTGGCTGTCAAAACGGCCGTCCATAATAATTGTTTTCTGTGGTGTCCCAAGACGTGTTAACACAGTGTTGTGAAAGAGATGTTGATACGTATGCTCTGAAACAGTGGAAACACAAACCACAAAATCATGTTTTTATGGTGTTATTGTTTCTTTATAAAGACATTAACAGACTGGAAACCACTGGTCTTTATGACACTACTTAAACATGGTGCACGCTGTCTGGTAAACAACTATTATGTCCACAATACTAAATGACTGCCACATCTGCAACCATTACCAGTGCCTCCCATAGAGTCTCCATAAACCCTGTTTATCCGGCGGTTAACCTGTCCATTAGTCATGACCTATAAATGGTGCAGCAAAATACCTCCACGCTACGAGTGTGTTCAGTAGAGATATTGTAAGAGGTGATTGATTCAGCAGTTTACAAATAACGTGTCTGTATGGAAATTAAATCTGTGATTCTGTGTCACTTAGTAACTGAAATTTTCTTTCATGAAAAAAAAAAAAAAAATAGTTTCAGAAAACCAAAGTGAAACAATGTTCTGTTTTCCGATTTCAGGGGAAAGTGACATGCCCTCATCGGCCACGATGTTGCTCGTCCCCAAATGCTCATTATGGTCTTTGTAATGTGGCAATTACCATGTTTGTTATCATTCCTGTTGACACAGGAATGATAACAAACATTTTTCTCTCTTTGTCTTTCCAAGATGCAACATGTTGGAAAATGATTTCATCACCTGCTGATACATTACCGAATAATTACCAATAATTAATTCAAAAACCTTTATCAGTGAAAGTGCAGGGAAAGGGAAAGTCTTCAAGCATACATGCATGCAATTTCCAAACAGGTTTCCTAAACGGTTCACCAGAAACAATGATGGCAATGTGATGACTGTCATGTTGCAGAATTTTCTTAGTGGCCATGCAGGTTTTGGTGGTGGTTAGAGGAATGCAGACAGGCCTGGTGGCAGCAGAGATAGACTGGAAGGGACTGGACCGTTGTCACTTCAGTTTTAAGGTGTCAAAATCGAGCCAACATTTCCAGATTAGTATGATAAAAGGAGTTCCTGGATGAACGGTGAGCTGCACCTTAAAGACCAACTTTCTCTGTGGGATTCCTTATCTGTGGTGAAAGTCTACCTGCTCATTACTTCCTCCCTCTCTCTGTCTTACCTGTGTGTTGTTCACTCATCCTCCCTCTCCACCCATTCATCCTTCCACATGTCTCCTCCCTCGTGGCCAGGTCATATATAATAGTCATGTCACAGGGATTTCACTCTCCTTAGGGACATGTTAGAGGTGGCGTTTCCAATTTTGAGTCTGGCATGACTGAGTAACACCAGAGGTTGAGGAGCGGCACTTTTATTTTTTTACGGGTAAGAAAGAGAAGCTTCCTTTTTGTTTGTTTTATTGCATACATATATATATATATATATAGAGAGAGAGAGAGTGAGAGAGAGAGAGAGATACAGATAAATGTAAAAATAAATAAAAGCATCAAAATATTTTTTCAAGGACAAACAAATGAAGTAATAAATTCTAATGATTGTGTCATACATAACTTTCTTTCTCAAACAGTTTTTTCCAGTGAAACATCAGGTGTCAATGTCTCCGTCTCTGGCCAGATCCGCTCCCAGTGAGCTCAACCATTGGTGGAGCCAACTAAGGTTTCGCCTTCAAAACAAGAAAGGATGGAACGAGATGTTGGATGAAACGTTTCTGCTGCACACCAAATAGTAAGAACCTTTTATGAGATTAGTCAAAGGCAAAGCATAGGTGGTGCCACATTTAATGATATTAAGGTGTTTGAGCACAGCAAAACTCTCCCTTTTCTTTGTGTCCTTCTCTCCTCAGCATGAACGACATCCCTCTCTTCTATGCGTCCAAACACAACAGTGTAGGCTGCATCAAGAAACTGTTGAGCTCTGCATCCACTAATATCTTTGAAAGAGGTAAGACTAAACTGTGAATTCAAGCTTCACTGCCTTCCTATTACAGTATCAGTTGTACGTTATGAAGCCGTGATCTGCTCATTCAGGAGCTCTTGGGGAGACGGCACTTCATGTAGCTGTGATGAATGACAACCTGGAGGCGGCTGTGGCCCTGATGGACGGAGCTCCTGAACTCATCAACGAGCCCATGACCTCTGAGCTTTTCCAAGGTTCAAATACATAAACTTAAAATCGCAGACACAAGCACAGTCACGTAATCACGTAGTTGAAATTTCTATCACACACGTGCCTGTACAGTATTAAAGTATTGTCTACTTTGTTGTCTGCAGCTTCAACATAAAAATAGATTTAAGGTGAACTACATTTGGTTTGCAAAGAAAATGTAGGTTGGAAACGAATTGATTACAATTATGAATGTGTCAACTATGATTACTCTGCTCAGCTAATTAACATAATCCACACAATTATAGCAAATATTGGTACATAAATAATGCAACTAACCTCCACACAAAGTCACTCAAATTCAACGTTTCGATGTTCAGTTTTAACACCTTGAATCGAATGATTACAAAATGCAGACAGAGATTTGCCGTGCAGCCATGTCCCTATCTTTACCAAATGTAACGCCAACATGCATTTAGGATGGCTGGCACACAGACTGTAGAATTACTTCTTTATGTAAGGTCAAAATTCCCATGGCAAGTAAAAATGTTGTCTGCTCTGTCTCAGGTGTTACTCCTCTGCACATTGCTGTGGTGAATCAGAACACCAATCTGGTCTATCACCTCATTAGTCGAGGCGGTGATGTGGTTACCCCTCGAGTCACCGGCTTGTATTTCAGGAAGAGGATAGGAGGACTCATGTACTATGGTAAGTCAGCAGGATTGAACCTAAAAGGTATTGGGCAGCTATGCCCAGGCGGTAGAATGGGTCAGCTGTTAATCACAAGGGTGGTAACAGGAGCCCCGTGTAAGTGTTCTTTAAAAAGACGATGAGACCCAAACAATCCTGATGAATGTGCTTACACAAACACACAAACACAAAGATGATTGCATTCACCAATGTAATGTACAAATGGTGTTTTTCCTGTTTTTTTTTAATGACCAACAGGTGAACACATCCTGTCTTTTGCTGCATGTGCTGGAAATGAGGACATTATCTCCATGGTGATCGATGCAGGGGCCAGCACCAGGGTCCAGGATTACCGAGGTATGAAAAGCTGCCTCTCACGGGAGAGGTAATGAACATACAACATTATTTTATATCTGTGTATCTGTCTGCTATTTCACTTAGTGATATTTCTCTTTTTCTCTTTATGTTTCACTCCTCACACTTTCTTTTTATCTTCTTCGGCTTCTCCGTAGGCAACACAGTGCTTCACGTTTTAGTTCTGCAGCCCAACAAGATGATTGCGTGTCAGGCCATTGACCTGATTATGGCACGCGATCTAGAGCTGGACCAGTCACTGCCACTTGACATGGTGCCCAACTACAGAGGTCTTACACCTTTCAAACTAGCTGCCAAGGAAGGAAACACTGTGGTGAGTGAAACATAAGCGGGCTCACGGGGTGAAATCCTGAGATGAAAGGTGGAGCAGATAATTTCACTGATGCTGTCTTTGCTGCTGTGACTCCTTCTGTCTCTCTCAGGCATTTCAACACCTTGTCAATAAAAGACGTGTAGTCCAGTGGAGTCTGGGCCCTCTGACCTCCAGCTTATATGACCTGACTGAAATTGATTCATGGGCAGACGATCTGTCAGTGCTGGAGCTTATTGTGGGCAGCCATCAGAGAGAGGTAGAAGATATACAGGATTTAGGGGAAAAAAAGTCATCAGAAATGTGTTTGTTTTAATCCAGAGTAGAAATTCATGGTTTGTTTTTTTCTTTTGTCCAGGCGAGGGGGATACTCGAGGTGACTCCAGTGAGGCAGCTGGTCAGTCTGAAGTGGAACTTGTATGGAAAACATTACTTCAGGTAAATTTTGTTGCCAGTCTCTGAAGTGAAACACAGAAATGTATGCACTGTACGTTGTACTTATTTTTTTTTCTTTCTCTATCTTTGTGCCAGGCTGCTGATGCTTCTGTATCTGCTGTATATTGTGATTTTCACCCTGTGTTGTGTATATCGCCCCCTGAAGGACATTCCTGAGAACTACACACAGTCAGACATGGACAAAACAATCCGGATCCAGAAAGCACTCAATGTGTGTAGGAATAAATGGCGTGGCGTGTTTTCTTTCAGCTTGTCCAACACTAAAACATAACAAAAATATATGCAGGACCTTGAGCAACATGACACAAGTGCAGAATTTAAGGAACTTAAGCACACGTTTCAGGGATTTGCTCTTGTAATGTACCAGCTTTATCCTTAGTTTTGGATTTTTCATGGACAGGTTTTATATGTATGTATATGTTTATAGAGTATGTATTTATTTTCATAGGGTGTTATTGTATTTTTTGTTTCATTAAAAGTTGTTCATATATTTTTGACCCACAAAACAACCCAACCCTACCCCAAAGAAGTAAAATCTTACTTACTTACTTTTAAATTAACATCAAATCCGTCAAATTAACATCAAAATTAAGAAAACCAAAATCTCAAAAAGTACTATAAAAGTACCAAAACCAGGAAGTGCATTTTTTGTGTCTTTCTGTTTATACTGCACATCTACATATGGCCTACAGTCTAACATTCATGTGCTTTTAATATTAATACTAACTATATTTCCTCCATGTCTCAGGAGAGTTACGTGACATATGAGGACAACCTGCGGCTGGCAGGAGAAGTTATCAGCATCCTGGGAGCTTTTGCTATCCTGTTGTTAGAGGTGAATTTATGAACCATGCTTTATCTGCACACATATTAAATATTGCTGTATATACATACAAATCTGCTATATCCTTCTCCCCGACAGATCCCTGATATACTGAGAGTGGGAGCAAAGCGCTACTTTGGCCAGACAGCGCTGGGAGGCCCTTTCCACGTAATCCTGTAGGTACAAATACCCTCCCGGGCAGTAAAATAAAGCATACCATTCAGACATACTTTCTAACTTGTTGCTGTTTCTTTTGTGCTGACAAGTATCAGCTACGCCTGCTTGGTGGTGCTGCTGTGTGTGTTCAGAGCCTGCGAGGTGCAGGGGGAGGCCGTGGTGATGGCAGTGTGTTTAGTTCTGGGCTGGTGCAACGTGATGTTCTTTGCCCGAGGTTTTGAAATGCTCGGCCCTTATGTCATCATGATACAGAAGGTATAAAACGCCCCCTGGACATAGACACCATGAGAAATTTTCTGTTGTAGGACCTCATGAGTAATGTGGAAATAGTTGTTTGTGCCAAATGCACCTGTAGTCCTTTTTACGGTTCACCTACTTGTGTTTTCAAACCGAACTGCCTTGTGTCTCATTTCCCTTTAGATTATATTTGGAGACCTAACAAAGTTTATGTGGCTGACTGTCATTGTGCTCATTGGTTTTTCCACCTGTGAGTATACACTGGCCAACAAAAACAAACAAACCTTTAATTCAAGACAGCTTCTACAACAAGTTATTGCTGAAATAGTAATTTTCAGTATTGTAAAACTTTCTCCTCTTTCATTTTCCCTCTTAGCCCTGTGGATGGTATACATGACCCAGGACCCTGATTCCATCCCTGCATATCGCTCTTTCCCCATCACGCTCTTCTCTCAGTTTGAGCTCAGTGTAGGCCTCATAGATCTGCCTGTGGAACATACCATCATCACACCCCCAATCGTTCATGTAGTGCACTGTGCTTTCTCTGTGGTCTCCTACATCCTGCTGCTAAATCTGCTGATAGCCATGATGAGCGACACACATTGGAGGGTGGCCCAGGAGAGGGATGAGCTCTGGAGAACTCAGGTAATAAATACACAAACTGAGGACACACGGGCCTGTCGTGTTCCTGTGGAATGTCATAGTTATAGTTACACTGTAATAATGTGCAGGTTGTCGCCACAACTTTGATGCTGGAGAGAAGGCTGCCACGCTGCCTGTGGCCTCGGCTTGGGGTGTGTGGGATAAACTATGGCCTGAAGGAGCGCTGGTATCTCAGGTAAGATGGTCCTGCCATGAAAGAAAAAAAAAATCCACAAAGAAACGCATACTCAAATCTGTCATCACATAGGGAGCAGTGGCATGCAGCACAAACTTTTTTTGGGTGGACTATTTTTGCTAGAAGTAATCACACAGGGAGGCACAAGTTTGTCCACTGACCACAATCTAAATAGCTATTAAAGTGCTGCAGCTGCAAGTCATGTTGTGTTGTGAGTAGGAAGGACAATTTTCATCGTTGCTGCCCTTCCCCTACACAGACAGACCAAAGCAAATTCAACTGTACTTATTGTGCAGTTTGCAGCCAGTGAGCTTAGCATAGAGACTGGAACATCTGCTTTATAGCTGGTTGCCTTGTGTTTTACTCTTTGGTCATGCTTAAAAATTAAATGAAGATGTGCTCAATAGCATTGTTTTGTTGTCAGAAAGAGGCAGTGCAGCAATTCCCTTTCTTGATGTTAAGATAAGTTGGGCTAAACTAAACTAAGTCGGACAGTTGCTGGGTGTGCCACCACCTACTTACGGGCATTTTCTCTGCCAGCTTCCTGTTTGTGCAATTTTCAGGAACAAGTAAACTTCTCAAATTATCTAACTATTACTTTAAAGTCATTGGGGCCAGTAAGTCAGGCAGGGGTTATAATAACAGCACAGTATTAGTGAGAGTGAGAATTGAGCTTCCTGCTCACAGTTCAGCATGAGTTGCACCTGGTTGTGGTCAGTGCAAAAGCATCCCTCCGTAGATGTTTAAGCATATTTTAACCACTGTTTTAAATGTGATTTCTTGGGGATTTCGAAGATTTAAAAAAAATGAATAATGCCAGGTCCAGTATATATTAATGTAATATATTAAAAATAGTTTTGAGTGTAATGGTGTTTGTGTGGTTTACTCAATCCTCTTTGCAGGGTTGAGGACAGAAATGACTCAATGTTGCAAAAGATGCGGCGATATATCAAAGTCTTCTCCAAAGAGGATGAAAAGGAAATGGAGGGATTGGAGAAGACTGACACAATAAAAGGGCCTAGCTCTGGAACTCTAAACCTCAGACCCAAAAATAGAGGTGGATTAAACAGGAGGACTCTGACAGGCTGGCAGATGATTCGCCACAGTGCTTTGGGTTTGGAACTGGAGCAGGAGGAGCCAGAGGAGGACCAGGACATTAAACTTGTTTAGAAGGAGTCTGAAGTGCATTTTCTGGTGCTTTCCATCATCTCAAAGTCACTGAAGAGGACTCAGCTGTTACAATGTCTCTATATAGTCAGTAGTGCAATTATTCTGGCAGTATTATGCTGTAGAAAAGCGTGTTATTTTTATATTGATATAAAAATGTGTAGCAGTAATATATTATGAAAGTAGAACAACATGGAATATATATTAGATGCTTGACAATTTTTTTTAATGATAAAACCATACTGAAACAAATTCACTGGTTTTTATTTGTGGAATAAAAGTCATATAGGGAATCAGATAGGCCCATACATTCAAACTAATTTACAGAGCTACCCCTAGTACTTAAAAGTGCTTACAAACATTAAAGACTAAAAAACTGTGATACGCATTCCCATAAGAAAATATCAGTTATCCGGATGCTAATGATACTGTTGATTGTTGTGTATAGTGGAAAGCGAAAATGATTTAAAATTGATTGTTACTGAGAAAACTGTCATTGAATGTTTCTGTTGGGAAAAAAAAGATGATGCTGTCAGTAGCTCAACTGACAGATGAAGTAAGTCAAGACTCTGCAGGATCTTTTGGCCCAGTTCTTATCAGCTGGGCCGCCACTGTTCAGCATCCCACAATCCCCTGATGTTTCACCTTCTGCCCAATAACTGCAAACAATATTGAATTATGATGATCAGATCACAGGGTATAGTACCTATATTTGTTAAAGTGGGGGGGCATACATCATCATGGGTTTAAACATATATATATGTATGTGTGTGTGTGTGTGTGTGTGTAGGGGGACTACATGAAACAAACTTGCCACAAACATTGAAAAGAGAAAACTAAAAATGTTCACCTCTCCTGCAGGCGACTGTCGTTGACCCAGGACCATGTGGCTTCTTTGTTTCTCAGCCCAATCCAGTATTTCAGGCTCCCTGCCTGGGTCAGATATGTCTACAAGAGAGCACCATTCACATTTACACAAACTACTACTGTGCAAACATCAAGGTAGAAATGGGTGACTTCAGACACACCTGGACTTTTTGGCTGCTGATGATAGCCAAAGATCCGCCTCTTGAGGTGCAGTTCCTCTGGCTCTGTTCCCAATCCAGCCTGAAGGTGGACAGGTAAAAACATGATCGATCAAGAGAGAGCCAGCCATCGGCACACTGCATGCAGCCCATCTCTGAAAGAAAAAGAACAGAAAATGTTTAAGCAACAAGAAAAACAAAAGGTCACTTTGTAAACACCAACTGGAAACTGCTACGCTGCTCTCTGGCATTTAAATGATTTCATAGCAGACTCAAAGCTTTGAATTATGAGCATTCTCCATTTAAATCTAAAAGGAAATGATGATGAAGCTGAATAAACTCAGCTGATATTGGTTTAAAATTAGCTAAAATGTTCCTGGTTCCCCAAAACAAAAAACCCATGAACTAACTTCCTTAGTTTGAACACTCATTTGACGAGCGTGGAAGTAAGCTTTTTGACAATGCGTTATTTGCTCTTCTTAGTTATGGACATTTCCTTGTCTTGTACAGGTTATCCATTTAAGCATTGCACTCACGAGAGGGCTGAATGGCGCTGAACTTGGTCTGGCATTCCTCATAGCTGCAAGTGGAAGCAATTCTTGCTTTTTTGCCCTCGCAGACAGTGGATCCTGTTTGGTCTAGAAATCAGAACAGTGGGAGGGGTTTTCAGGCAGACAAACAATGCTTTCAGGCTGCAGCAATGCAGCCAGCCACTCTTTGCCATCCTGTATTTTCTGATGTTATTACAAAAATGACATGATCACAGCATGCACATTTTCCACTTTTTTTTTTTTTTTACTCTACACTGCCATTGATAGCTACAGTACATTTACTATCTGCTTTGTTATGAACACAACCCGGCCAGCAGCAGTCCGCTTTAAAGGCACAGGCACAGACTCAAATTCATGGCTGGAGATACTCACATTTCACATTTTGGATAATGATGACCAACAGCAGGACGATGCAGACTATGCTGAGGACGAAAAAGCCAATTCGGTACAGATGGGCCTTTCCATCAGTTTTGCCCATCTGTTTCCCTGAAGAACAAGACATCAAAGAGATGTAAGCGAGACATTTCAATAACTACGACACAGACCACCGCCAAGGCTTAAAAAAAAAAATGACTGAGGCCTACCTTTGTCCCTCTCCAGCTCAACCAACAATTCGGATGACAAATTTTCCTTGGCCTCATCTTTTTTATCCTCACCATAGCGCTGACAGAATTTTATGTACATGAGGAGAACTGTCCAGGGATTTGCGAGGAAACTTGTTTACCCTGCCTTGCTCCGGCTTCCTGGCCTGAAAAATCTCTTATGCCTGTGGCAGAGCAGACACCCCTCCTCTTCACACCCCCTGCCTTGCATTGTTGCCACGGCAACTTGTCCTTCACTGAATCTTAATTTAATCACAGAGAACAGAGCTCAACTTGTCCTCTTACTGTATCATGCTTTGCTCGATGTTTAAGAACAAGTGTGTGCGTGTTAGAAAGACTAAAATGGCCACATGCAGACAGTATGCAGCAGGCAGACTGTCCAAAACATCAGATAGACTTCCTTCCCAAAGGTCATTTCAAGTAAGATTTCATACGTCTAAGGGTTTGTGTCAAAGACAAAACAGGGTTATCATATCCTTAGAAAGGATAATAACTTGTGTTGCTACAACTTAATTTGCTTTGTTTCCTTATTTGCATGTTAATGATTATTAGAAACTATAAACTACAAAGTAGTTCATTTCTTAACTGGTGCAATATAATAATATATTACAATGAATCCACAAAGAAAAGTGGATGTGTGTTTATGGCGTGAAAGTGTTAACCACAGGTTCAGCTATTAAAAACAAGACAAACCTCTGCTTGCCTTGCAAGCCATTTTCAGAAAATATAGATGTTTTAGGTTTGAAATGACCTGTGTGATGACAGAGGCAGGTCATGACAGTAACACAATGTACAGTCAAAGAAATATTGTTGTGCTTGGTAGCAATTTTTTTTTTACCAGTGGCAGAACTATTAGAAAGTAACTAACTTTTATGATGTCCTTGTAACTCAAGATTGGCTTACAACAAACCAGCAGCACCAGGAACTTGAGATTGAGGAAGCTAGATGGAATTTAACTATCATTAATGCCACAGGGCGATGAACTAGATATCTGGATCTAGTGTTTCAGGAGCTATAAAAAAGCTATCGTAAAGCTTTTCATCTTATTTTTTTACTGGTGCAAAGTCTCAGTGCTTTAGAAAAAGAAAGAAAAAAACTGGCAGATTATATAATAAAACATGCAGCACGATTGGGATTAGTGTACTGTGACTTCTTTTTCAAATGAATGCGAAGTCAAAGTTTGTCAATCAAAGTTACTGTGACAGGGCAGAAAAAGTGAGGCATTTTTGTGCGTTCACAATCCTGCAATACTTCTGCATACTGAGACAAAAGCCTCATGTATTCATGTCTTTAATGATCTTTTTGATATGTTTCACACTTTTTTCTTGGTTTCCTGTGTTTGTATTGCACGCTGTTTTCAGGCTGATGGTGTCTGAGGAGCTGAGGTGAAAATTATCTGAAGAAATATTTCTAAATAACCCTCAAGGCCGCATAGTTTGAATTTAACACACATCTTTTTCCACAGCAGTAAAGCTTTATTACCTGTTTCAGAGAATGTGGTTCCCTCAAACCAAGAACAAAGTGAATTTGATCTGTGAGTCTCTAAAGGACATGTCCACCAACCATGTCTCTCATTTGCTCCAACGTTGTTATATATTTTTTTGCTTTGTTTTGTTTGGTTTTTATTTTAACATCGCTGCCAGAACTACATTTTAGGCTTTAGGGAAGCAAAAGAAATTCCTTACTTCAGGAACTTCAGGTCTGATGGGGATTTTATCATTGGCCTTTTCTTAAAAAATTATTCTACTTCAAGGAAGTTGGCTTGTTTTCAAGTCGCTTTAGAGGTCACCATGACAACCAACCCCTGAGCTTGAGGGAACAGCCTCAGGTGAGTAAATAACTTAATGATAACTTAATATTAAACTTCTGTGATATGGAGTTACACATTAATAAACTGCTATTGGTGTCAAAATCCAAATCACGCAGAAACACACCCACACACACACACAAAGGATTCAAGTCCATTTTGTTCATGGACCCCCCCCCCCTGCTTAAAATTTCTGAGAACATTTTCTAATTACTTATTTCTTAATGACATTACTGATGCTTTTTATAAAAATATTTTCCCGGGAAAAGTAACAAATCAGTTCATTTTAATATGTACTATTAATATATTGATATAATGTCAATGGAATGCTTAGCTTGATAAATATTATGACATACAAAAGAAGACACAGATTTGGTATGATAGGGTACCTGTTAACTTTTTCAATCCAGAGCCAGGGAAGCACGCCTCTGAATAAACATCCTCAGATGGACTTTGAAGTCTGTAGTAATGGTTTGGTCCAGCTAGACAAAATTCACATATAAAACAGTCTGTTCTTTCATTTCAAATATCCCTATTAGCTAAAAACAATAACTTTTCCATTCAGCAAATTTTTCTTTGCCTTTGCACTTGTTGCTATAATTAGAATTCCTTTTACAAAACTCTTTCTATAACAGAAGATTGTGTAATGTATCATTATTTCAAAGTGCTACTTTAATTCTCAACAATTCCCGTACCTTCAGTTTCGACCTCTGACATCGGTTCACCTGCTTCATTATTTTCTTTCTCCTTTCCTCTCTCCGTGCCGATGTCCTGCATCTCCATGATTCTTCTCTTCTGTCTCACTAACTTTCAATTTGTCCAGGAAGCTTTTTCAGAAAGTCTGGTCAATTCAGTGAGGTTACGTAATCCTTTAATAGAGCTTGTAATGCGGGAGAGGGATGGGTTGGGCCTAAATGATAACTTCTTGGATTTGAAAATACAACCAAGAACTCAAACCTTCATCAAAACAGTGAAGACAGAACACTTCCTTATTAAGAATTCCTCTCTATTTTTGTCCTTCCTCTTAAAATTTCTGACCATAATACACAATAATATACAATAAATGTCTGGGTTTTTGCATTTTCATCTTTATTTTCCACAAAGGTTGGATATTAATTTACAAAAGAAAAAATACTATTTGCATTAAATACAGATGACAGAGAGAAAGATACCGAGAGCTTTCTCAACATAATTTTTATAACTTCCTTATCTTTTTTTTTTATCTCTTTCTTTTCACCCTTCCTCTTTTGTCTCTCACAATGAATGGAATCAATGTAACTTGAATTGTAATAAAAAAAAAAAAAAAAAAAACACATAATACTTAAACTTGAAATACTTTCAAAAGTAAACCCTATCAGAAATCACTCTGCCATCGGCAAAGTTTTTCTTCCATCATATACTGTAGTTACTTATCAGAACTAATATCATAGAGAATAATAGTGGTGTGATACATGACAAACAACTTCTACTGTTTATTCCTCAGACGGTCTCCCTTCATCTCAGCTTGTCCTCTCTCTGTCTTTTTCTCCAGTGTTTCTCCTTCCCTCAGGCACCATAGACACTCTCATTACTGTATGTCATGTAGAGAAACAGGTCCTCTTCATGGTGCTCCTGGAGCATAAAGAGGCAGAAAATATAGCATCATTTAGTGTGACATGGTGTACACAAGGGTGTCGCTTCTCACAGACATGTGAACTAACTGCATAAAAATGTGAATGTGAATTTTTATTCAAAAAATGTATAAAGTTATAATTGATGATATTGATAAAATGATATTGATATCATTCGCTGGCTTTACACCTTCTAATCCTTCAACAGACTTCAAAGGAAAATAGCCATCACAAATGGTTTTTTTCAGTGAGCACTACACACACAATCACATGATTTACAGAAAGACTCATCATTACAGTTGCTAATGTTCCTGGCAAGCCATTTGTGAACTCAAAAAAAGTGAAGTAATTATTCATTCTTAACAATGTTTATGCAATAAAAACATGCCTGGTTTAACGTGTCACAAAGGAGGACTGAAAAACATTTGAATTAAAAGCCCCAACGTCAATTAATTTCGGACAATGACAGTGATCTGAAAAATACCCGACAATGTGTTTGTCCTCATTCTGTAACATGTCAGCACTTATGTGCCTGTGTGTGTGTGTTGGAGAAGATCCCTATGTGAACACGTGTGGACAGGTACTGTTACCTCATACACAGCAGAGAGAGGAGAGCTGGATGGGGGAAGGGAGTTGTTGACAAAAAAGAAAAGTGCCTCCTCTGGTCTCAAAGACACGCGCTGACGAATCAGAAAACACAACTGACCCACTAAAACAGGACAGAGAGAAAGAGGAAGTGCAAGAACCACGTCAGTGAAGGTCTCAGTGAGGCTCATGTGTGCTAGATCCTGTTCATTTGGAAGTTAACAGACGTTTGTGAGGTTTGAAATAGGTTCACACTAAGTAAACATCATGTGGCTCAATCAGAAAACCTATACAATAATTCACAGTTGAAAATGGAATTGAACTTAACCCTAATTCAGTTCAATTAAACCTCCCTGTCTGGCTATCTACCTTGAAGTGAAAAAGAACACACTACCATCTCAAGTACGC
This sequence comes from Echeneis naucrates, assembly GCF_900963305.1. NCBI lineage: Eukaryota > Metazoa > Chordata > Actinopteri > Carangiformes > Echeneidae > Echeneis > Echeneis naucrates. The sequence goes on from NC_042516.1 coordinate 16,184,835, forward strand.
CTGCATTTACCCTGCTGTGATTTATGTCAATACAGGAAAAGCACAAGGAAAAAGCATGCTAATGTCACACTGAAAACATTCATCTGGGTTTGGGTGGTACTTCAATAATGAGTTAAGCAGCCATCAAAGCTTGAACTGGTAGATAGGTACTTGATACATGTTTTGCTCAAGTTTGTTTATATAACCATCAGAGTTAAACTACTTGTGAGTTCAAAACAAAACATTCGTAACAAAAAACGAAAAATTCCAAACTTGATTTCAGGTCAATCATAACAAGAGTCTCAATTACACAGTTTGTCCACCAGAGAGCACTGAGGGCAAGCAATTGATATCAAAATTGTTTCTGACTTGTGTGTGTGTTTTTTTTTTTTTTTTTTTTTTTTTTTTTTATTTGTTTTGTTTTTTTTGGGGGGGGTACTTCCAAATATAAGGCCGTTTTCCAAAATAAACTGGCCAGGCTATAATAACCTGGCAGTCAATATAGGGGTAACTGCGGGTGGTTGAGATTTGCATGTGCCTTAACTGAGATATCACAGCTTATTTTTATTTTTGTATGTGTTCACCTGTTAAATCTGAGGGCACAAGGTATTTCTTCTTGTCCAGTTCAGGAGCTCGTGACCTTGGCGCCCTCTCCACAATAATCTGGTTTAAAAAAAAAAAAAAAAAAAAAAAAAAAAAAAAAAAAAAAAAACAAAGATCAGCTTGTCAGCAAATATTCATGTTGTCTTTGTACATGCTTAAATTCAAGAGATTCTATTTATTAATTGAAACTTCTAGAATTAACATTTTAACATATTTTTTTTATTGATTCTTTATTTTTTTATGAGAAAAACCAGGGTTTAAGAAAAGTTTACTGAGACTGTAAAACATAATTTTGCACACCTGTGAAATTGTTCAATGATCATTTACAGTAAATGTAACATGGTATTATAGGCAGTCTTCACACTCACTGGTATCTTGTCAGGATGTTTAGCCCGAACCCTCTCTCCCTCTGATCTCCTCACCTCCAGGGGTACTGAGCGTTGGTACTGGCTGCTCATCTGAAAACAACAAGAAAAAAAAAAATAAAGTCTCTGACAATAGCATTATTTACAAAGGAGAAAGAAGCACGGCTGATTTCACCAGCCAGCGCATTCAGTTGACAAGTGATGCTGAAACCCATCATGGAGCACATCATTGTTGCTCAATGAGATGCAGGCGTCTTTTAATCTAATGTTTTGCAAAGGCCGTTGAATATTAAATTTGGACAGTGTAACAACATAGATGACATAGAAGAGTTTTCATGTCGTTTTTAACAACAGTACCTGATCCAATTTATCTGGTTGCAGAGTTGCAAATTGGTAGGATGGCACACTTACGATTATTGTATTGCGGCTCATTGACCATTAGTTTCAGCTCTTGTGGCATATAATACCATTTTAAGGCATTTGTACATTGACAGTTAGAACCAACACATGTCGTAGATTATTTGATCAATCCAACATTTATAATAAAACCATGAACAGAAAGGATGAGTCCAGCCTCTTTTCCTTTATCATATTCCCTTTTGATGAAGAAAAAAACGAGTTGGAAACGTGACTTCTGAAACCTAAATGTAGTCATCCACTCATTATCAATGATATATCTACTCGAATATTGATAGAACACACTGAGATACATATGAAATATCAAAGTTTGACCGCATGCTGTATGGGGTCAGTCCCCTGACCACCCAAAGCACAAAGCACAGAATGATCCAGTTTTTTCTTCAAAACAGACATTAGGCCAGTCTGGGCGGAGTGGACAGGGACGGCAGCTGACAGCAGTCCTTCATGTCCGGTCACTGCTGACGGGAAAACGGATCACATGAGCCTTTGGGATGTTTGGTTTGGTGGGTCGGCTCATCGCCAGCTGAGGCCACGTCACGTTTCACAACAACAGCACGGAGATGCGCAAACATGCCTGCTGTCTGAAGCTGAAACTCTCAGCACACCACGTCCTCCGCGGATCTGTCTAAGACTACAAACCTGCCGATGACATCCAGACGGTTCATCTGAGCGCGTCTGAATTCACAAGAAAACGGCAATGCTAACGACAAAAGCTAACGGAGCGACCACATACCTTCAAACAGAGGACAAAAACGAGCTCCACTCGAGACAAAACAAATCCAAATATAAACTACTGGACGTCCTGATCTCCCGTTTGCTCAGAACAAACAGCTAAGGTGAACAATGTTGGCTAAACATATAACTGTAACGTAGAAATACGGGGCCAATCGCAAAGATGTCGTCGGGTCTACTTATTCCGCTGAACGAAAACAACAACAAACACTGAAAAAAGCCCGCCCACCCTATCTGTAGCCAATCAGAGACGAGTGTGAAGATTGACAGAAGGATTGGGCCACTCAGAGGGAAGAAAACGCGGGCTGATAGTGACTCTCATTGGTTGGAGGCTGTCTGAGTGATGGCAGATGTGACCAATAGCAGGCCCTGAAAACTGGAGCAGGCCGGATATGTTGCCGCCCACAGCGACCCCTCCAGCAGGCTACGTGCTCAACGTGCACATCTGTTATGTTTAATAATGTTCAAAACAGATACATTTAAAAAACCCACAACTCATTCTCAGTGCATGCTTATGAAGTGGCATAAAGTGCCGCCATTCTGAATTTATTGAAATGTCCTTAATGTGTAAGCAGCAAACTTCTGTACATCTTCAAATTATTGTACATTTCATATGATGTCCATCAGCTCTACTGCATACAATAGATATACATCATAAAATCATGTTTTAAATTCAGTATACACAAATAATTTTCCAAAAGCCATTTGATTATCCTATACACAATGTTGATTGTGATGCAGATGGTTGTAAATACAATCAAAACAGCCTTTATGTCTTGTGAGTAGGCCTGAGTAGTCCATGCATTGCTCTGTGGCAACGAATTGTTCCACCAGGTGAAACAAGTAATGCTACAGTGAGGTTCAATGTTACAGCATTTCAGTATTTTACATGCTGCACAATAGAAATTCCACCCTGGTTCAGTATTTATTGTTCAGTTTCCAGGAGTTGAAGCAGCGAACAGAGTCACATCCTTTACAGTGCACTCAGGACACCCACGTGTTCAATCCCACTCTTGAGTATCCAGCTCAAACAGTAGCAGTGGCAGTTGTAAGTTTGAGCGCATCTGAGAGGTTGCGTTGTCGGACCCTGGAGTTGCTTATGGTTTCCAAATGAGACTCGGGCACCCATCCATGATTCCGATCAGACAGTCTGGTCCCCTCTACCCAATCTGCAAAAAAGAAAAAGAAAGAAAAAAGAAATTAGATTCTCAATCTGTGCAACAATAGAACCTTCCATGGTAGGAAATTATCATGATAGAAAAGGTAACGTGATTATCTTACGGTCACTGCTTTGTTGGTGTACAAGAATGATGTCAGCTTTTTCTAAGGACAGCTCATCGGGCTGCTGGGCAACTAAAGCTCGAATACACTGCATCTGTGGAAAATCTGCATGGCAAGAAAAGAAAGGGGTCAACCGGGCAGGCATAATAATCAATGGTTTTCATAGCAGATTCCATAAATGCTCGCACAGGGACTCTACATTTGTAATGCACCTAAACATCTACAGTTCACCCACCCACAGGTGATTTTACAGATGCTTGTCTAATTAGGCCTCTCATGCTCTAAACTTTCAATTCAGACAACATTGAACTGCCTAGTAATAGAAGTTCCCACCTGACTAAATATCTAATCAACAGGGTAAATGAAAACACCCATGTGACTCTTGTTATTTAGAGAACTTGTGATGGTTATGTCTTTAGTGTGTGTTCTGATATGAATTCAATATCTAGTCAATGAAGCATTTAAATTATAGTCAAAAAGAAATGGTACATCTAAATCACATATGCCCAGAGTGGTGAATAAAAAGAACAAATCATTTTAACCTGCAAATTTTTAAAGGTGAGAGTTAGCAACTATGTTACCATTCAACGGATGTGTAGAGACTTGTACGCAACTGTGCCAGCCATTAGTTAGAAATACGTAGGCATAAGCAAATTAGATGATTAGGTGTTACTTAAGCAAAGACCATGATAGTGACTGTCAGTAGTTGGTTTTATCTCAAACCAATCTGACATGCCTTTGTAGGTGTGTTGATCAATATGGCATCATCTCGGAGTAGCATTGTGTAGGAGGGTTAAAACAACCAGTCAGAGAAAAGACTTTGGTTCTGCTGACTCTTTATGGGTCAGATTGTTTTTGTAGTTGTACAATTATTTCATTGTTTCACCATGTTACATTATCTTTCATTCTCTCCAGGTTGCAGCAGATTGTTCAAATTTGATTCTTTGTGCTAAATGGGGGATTTTATGTCTTTCAGAACAAACAAGATGAACTTTTTTTCTGTTTTCTGTGCTAGATCAGATAAGTAGTTTACCTTGAGCTGTAGAAAAATCTATTTCAGGTGTTGGAGATAGAGCAGATATCCAACGTAGCTTATCACTCCTGGGGGGGGGGGGGGGGAGCAAAGATGGATACATCATCTTTACCTTTGTCTACATGTACGATGAGACAACCAATATTGACATCCTGTCCCACTCTTTCAGAACCTTACTGTGTGTCAGTCCTAAGCAGCAGGGCTTTCTGTGACATGTGGAGGCGAAACAGGTTCTTCTGTAAGGAGTGAAGTTTGACACGACAGTTTTCTACACGCAGGTCTGATATAGGTGAGTGGTCGATTACTGTGAATCGCCCCCCTCTAGAAAGAGTAAACAAGCACAAAGGAGAAATGAGACGGAGATCTGACTGAAGGAGCACATCAGTCAAAGGTTGATTATTCAGTCATTACAGAATAACATGCTTGTTGACTTACTCTTTTTGTAGTGAAACTAGCAAGTAGTCATTAAATAGGTGCAAGTAAACACTCCTCTCTTTGTCTTTGAGAGAAAAATCCATCAGCTCAGTGACCGGTCCTTCTCGCACCAACCTACGTGACTGACTGATCAGAGGGAGGGTCTGTAATACAGAGAGAGGGAAGAGACCAAACCAAAGACTAATGTTACAATGCCATTTATTTGGAGCATGAACATTCTCACCATGGAAACAATTGCATGACAAAAATCATCTTAACTGCTGCTCCATTCACTGAATTATTCTGGACCTTTCAAACACATCTCATGATCAGTTGTCATATATAGGATGACCTTGATGCGGAAAAATTCCACATAAAAACTTGGTAAGTGGAGCTTGAGTTAACATTACTGCAAACACATGTGGAGTTTATTAATTGGCATTTGAAATTACTAATAAGCCCAATTTAATGATAAACAACAAATGCAATAAAGAGATAACTGTTATTCTAAAATCTGAGTTAGAAATGGCAAAATAATGAATATGAATACATAAATGAAACTAGGAACGTGACATCACAATGTGATCTCACTAATTTTTTCTCCTTATCCCTGGCAGTCATTACTTACCCTGCACTCAAAGTCCACCTTAGCACTAAGAGAAACCAGGGACTCGATGCTTTTCATCTGAGAGATGCTGTCATTACTCTCTTGAATCAGCTGAACAAAGAAAGATAAGAAAAATTCATAGAGCAATTCAACACAACCAGGAGAGAAAAATTTAAGTATTACTATATATCTAACACAGGATGGAAAAAGGATTCTTCCTTTACCTTCTCCAAAAGCTTCAAAGCTTTGATGGCCTGGGTTGCCTCTGGAGTAGCTGGGGTTGTTCTCTTCACAATGTTCTGGACAGAGACAGTGTGTGTGATTATTAGGTTCAGGACTGAACATACTGCGACCCATTAGCTTTTGCCATTTCACAGTGCATGTACACACTGTCACACACCTGGACCAGCAGCTTTATTCTTGTAATTCTTTGGAAAGGAAGAACAAGGAATGAACGAAGTGGAAGTCTCTGGCAAACAGGACTCCTCTCTAATTTATCCACAATCCGCTTGAACCCTTGATTCTCATTCCTGAAAGGATAAAAAAAAAAATCAGTAAGAAAGGTATTCATTTCAGAGAAGGTATGTGGTCTTACAGCTGTTTCATTACAAAGCCCTCAAAACAAAATAATAATAATAATGTTCCATCAGAGAACGTATGAAAGATTGACTGGATGGCTTACATGAGTCTCTGGTAGGTGGCATCCTGATAGGACTGGTTCGTGAGGTAAGGCACATAGACCATTCTGAAACGCTGACAGTGCCTCGCGATGATATCACATACTGTGAAATGTACAATATCTGACTCCACTCGCTCCTCCAACTTTGACAAAAAACTGAAACAGAAACCATTAAGCACTGCTTTGAGCCGTAATCCACCAACAAATTGTGAAACTGAATCTGCACAGCACAAATATAGTTAAGTACGACCCATTCATGTCATATGCCACGATTTTGCATGGGAGATGTGTTTAAATGCTGTAGTAAATGAAATTTCTAACCTGTGACTGATGGCGCGAACATCAGCCAGCCGAGAAAAGAGCCAGTTTCTATCTTGAGTGGTCAGCAGTGACCCCAGCTGTTTTGACTTCACAAAGTGCTCAACAACAATATCCAAGCTCCGGCAATAGGAGGCTTCAGAGGTCAGCACTTCAAATCTCACCTTAAAAGAAAAAACACAAATGCGAGAAATATATCAGATGGGGGGGAAGTAGGAGGTTTTTGTTTCTTTTTTTCTGTGAGCCAGGGCACTATGACAATGATGTATCCAAGAGAGGAGCATGATTTCACAATGGCAATCCAGTTTTACATTTACTGGCAAACACCTTCAGCACCAAACGATCACGTGTTTATGCAATTACACATTCTGGCAGGAGAGGCTCGTCTTCCAATAAAAACTAGGTTTATGGGAGGGTTATTCTACAATGTGGCAAGTCAAACTATTTTGCGTGATTCGAGTAGTCTGAGGTGTGATGTAATAACAGTAAGAAACTGATTCATGCCAGTCACACCATTTCCCAAAAGTCACCATTTCATGGAACAATAGAGAAACTGTCAATGTCAAACGACGCCCAAAACTTTCTAGTCACTTGAAAGTGGTAAACAAGTTGAGTCACTAAAACAGTTACTTTGGAAAACCATAACAAAGAATTTCATATAAATGTGATGCCCAAAGCTGCAGGGCAATTAAAGGTAACAGAGGACGCCCCAGACTTCGTTGCAGAAATGTGCTGGTAACATTCCACGGACTTGCAAACTTTCAGACTGAGCAATTCTTACATTGCCTAATATTTACTGTAGATTAACTAACATTCACTCATCTTCAACCACTTATCTGTTAACTAACATGTGCTATGCAAAATTCCTGGTCTAATTAGGATTAATATCTTTTGAACTGACTGAATTGGGATGTAAAGCCATATGAACAGAGGAAAACTATCACGCACAACAATGCCCAAGGGATTATTCGGAATTTCGAGTTCGTTTCCAAAGTGTCTGTCTGATTTTGATTAGATTGGAACTCTAACCTCACTCAGCCACAATAAGTACTGGGAATAGTAAAGAGCACTGTGTTGGAGGTTTGCACTCCATTCACTGGAAAGTTACTAGCACCACATTCCAGCTTTAATGAAAATCAGGGGGATTCAGAGGACCAAATTCCTCTTACATGCTCTATGAGGAATTTCATGTCATCAAATGATGGCTACGCTTTTATTTGTGTAGTAAGACAATATGATACCTCCTGGAGTCGCCTCTGGTCCTCTGTGAGCTCTTCCAGAGCACCACTGTTCCGGACCCCCGGCAAGTCCCGCCACAGAGTAGACGACTGTGTCAGGGATACTGAAAGACGTGGTGAGGAAGGCCGGCCTTCACACTTTGGAGGTTCAGGGAGAGGCAGACTTTTGACACTGGTGACAGAGCCTGTGTATGCCAAGGAGTGGGGGTGTGGGACAGGCGGTATGGGAGGTAGAGGTCTGCGGGCAGGAGGAGGCGAGGGAGCAGGAGAGGAGGTATGATCCTCGCACACAGACAGCACATCAGAGCGGGACTGGCGGAGGATCTCGAAGTTCTGCGCCGCCTCACTGTACTGCTGATAGAGCTGGGCAGCATCTGGGAGAAGGAGAGGATGTGAGAGACAGAGAAGGGGGGGAGTAATAGAAAAAGAAGGTTGAAAAATACAGGAAGCAAAGGAAAGAAGATAGACAGAGACAGGAACCGTGTTAGCCAAGACAAGTTGTTTGCATTTGGCATTCCTTTTGCACATACTTGTCGGAATGCAAAGTCACAGCAGCAGCTGTTTTCCCGTTGCGTTAGGAGACGCGAATGCCTGCAGAAACCTGTCTGTGGCTTCTACTGAGGCATACATACACAGCACACATGCAGGTCTTCCCCATTTCATGCAATACGCATGTGAATCATCGGCTCAGAGAATTACTGCCAATTAGGCTGTTCAAAAGAGCATTTTTGAATTTCGTAGACTTTTTGAATTTCGTAGATTTACTCTCGTTTGCACATTTCGTTTAAAGTTATCAGGCTCAGTGTGCTGAGAAGGAGATAAAGAGTTAATGGGGCTGGATACAAACAATGAATGAATCACACACATTCAAGGGAAATGTCCAACCACGTCATGGTTTTCCTGGCTATAGTCAAGAAGATATTATCTGAAGACACGTCACTTTCATTTCCACAGATATTTCTAATAACCAGCCTTCCTCTTTACTTTAAAAACAAAACTGTCACAGATTTTGAGAAAATGGTTTAAGAAAGCAAAAGTTAGTAAATGAAAAAAATTTAAGTAAGGCACACAGTGCATTTTTAAAATAGATAGACACAGATGGTATTCCTGAATAGAACTTGTATGATACCAATAACATACTTCAAGTGCCCAAACTAAAGGAGAAAATAAAAAAGCAAGAAAGATACTCACTGAAAAACCGTGAATTTCTTTTTCGTCTTTCAATTGTGTCCAAAACATTCCTACAGTGTCAAGAAAGAGAACCATTTATTTCTTGAATACGATCATATAGGATCATATAAGATTAGGATTGATTCAGAGTTTGAGGGAATAAGAGTGATTCAAAATTTCAGTGATCCTCCTGACACTACAGAACTAAAGCAATGTCCTTCTGATAACTGAACTCTTTTTTTATAGTTTAGTTAGTTAACAGTTAATATGAAGGAAAGTAAACAAATATTCAATAATGTGAAAGATGCACATTAGCACTAGCCACAACTGTAATTTGATCCAATTTATCATGCTATGACATGTTATAGTTTCACTTACCTCAGCTCCACTTCTCCCCAGCTTTTGCTACGATCATCTTCATCATCTGCAATAAAAAAGTACCCATTGGTCGAAACATTATACAGTAGCATATTACTTAAATAAATATTTTTTTAAAAAGTAAAAAAAAAAAAAAAAAAAATAGATATAGAAAATAGATATAGATATATAAATAAAAATAAGGAATAAATTAGACAATAATTGAGTTATTTAACTCAGTAATCCTGCAGCAAAAGGCCTGATAAAAAGAATTTGTGTATTTCCAGAACTTGTACTTTTTGTGTTATGTCTGAGACAAGAATCAACTGAAGCCTTTTATACCATGCTCACTCCACTCTCCACCCACTACCTGTATTCACAACACCCATGACGCAAGTTCCACTTTCAAAGCAATGCAATGTGCTGAGATCCAGACAACTGATTTGTGGTTCTGTGACTGATTGAACAACAAAATGATGTAAGACACTCTGCAATGCGCAGGATATGATTGGAGGACAACAAAGGAGAAAATCCCAACATTTAAATGATCTGATTAAAGAATTAATATAATCAGTGATGCTGATCGACAGCAGCCTAGACAGGATTAGAGCTGAAAGTCAAAGCAGAGGTAAAGTGAATTATGTGGCCTTTTGAAAACATCACAACTGATTTGAGCAGATAACCAGCATTTCCCTTCTCAGTCTTCTGTCTTTACCTGTTGTAGAGAATATTCTGGTTCTGCGATCCCTTCCAACACCCTCCTCCTCCTCCTCCTCCTCCTCCTCCTCTTCCACTTCTACAAGTTCTCCACTTCTTCTTCTTCTTCTTTCAGCGGTTTTACGGATTCCCCTCCTTCGTACTCGAGCCTCGGGGCCCAGTTCCCGGAAACTGCAGGTGCTCGTCAGAGTCTCTCCTGTTTTGCTTTCTGCCACCTCCTGTCCCTCTCTGCTTCCCACTTCATTTTCTTCTCCCACTCTTTTGTTTCCCTCCTCCAACATGGTACCCCTCTCCTCAGGCCCCTCTCCCTGCCCTTCTTCCTCACTTTCACTCATCCTGTCTTCTTCCTCCAGGCTCTTACCCTCACTGGAGGGAATGACGATGTCCAAATCAGATTCATAATTAAGAATAGGGCAGCTGTTTGGCTTGTACAGTGTGTTGCTCACAGATAAATACATCTCTACTTCTTTCTCTCCACTCACTTGTTTTTCTATCTCTGACAGTGTGACCTCTTCGCCTGCCTCCTGAGTAACTTTAACCTCTGCATCTGCCTTTTTCAACTGAGGATCAGCAGAGGGCCCAGTCTCTTTGTCTGTTTTCTGATCCTCTTTCCCCTGTGTGTCTAACAGTGTGTCAGCATGAGTGTGTGAGGGTGTGTCAGCATGCATAGATGAGAACTGGTCAGCATGCATGTCAGCTTGGCTTTGCCCCATACCTCTCAGTCCCTCCATCACCAACGGCTCTCCGTCCTCCAGCTCTGGCTCATAGGGCTCTTCTTCCCTTGTTAATTTAAGTCCAGTAATCTCCCCGGTCTTGTGTGAAACTTCCTCCTGCTCTTTATCATCCTCAATCACCTTCTCAGCCTGGTTGACCATGTGGTCTCCTTGCCATTTTGAGGATGGCTCATCCACAATCTGTTCATCTGAGTGTCCCAGGATCTCACGGACCACATTTTTGGCCCACTTGAGGTGAGGCGCTTGGGAATGGCGCTTCGGCTCCTCAGACATACTCCAGGCTCCACTCAGTCGAATTCGAATGGCCTCCACCTCTTCTGGACTCATTGCTCCAGTGTTCAATCCATCCAAAATTTCCTCAAAATTGGCCTGAGAACAAACATCAGCGTAGGGATTATTTGGAAGCGGAGAAACTTGTTCCTGTCTTTGATCAGCCAGTTCCTTATTTTTCTCTCTCCACTCTGTGAGGAGTCTTTCAGTCTGTGAGTCTCTTTTAATCTGCCCTATTTCAGCATATGGGTGCTCCGCTTTGCTCCTCAGTCCATCTTCAGTCTCTGTGTGTGGTAGCTCTGAAGATGATCTGTATGTGATAGCTACTTCAGTTGTTTTTTCAGAGGTGGCCTTCTCCTCCCTTGAAGTGTCATGCTCACTTTTGTCTGTTGGTTCCTGGTTGTTGATGATTGGGTATTCGTCATTTCTACTCAGTGTCACATGTAGGTCATCTTGAGTTTGCTTTGGGTCATCGTTGCTACAGTGGTGATACATTTCTAAATTTACATTGTCTCTTTCCACAAATCCTGTCTGATCAACTTTTGGTGGTGGGATTGTGTCACCTTTTGACCGGGGCAGCGTTTGTCCAATCACACAGAAGACGTATTTTGGTGTCTTTTCTTCCTTTCGTTCCCCCTCATCAACCGCCTCCTCCTTTCCCACTGCCCATTCATTTTCTCTCTCCTCGTTTCCCCCAAGTCCGACAGGGGAGGAGTCATCATATCTGACGCCTTGCTCCCAGTACTCCTGACAGTCCTCATACTCCTCATCTTCTTCATCTCCACCACTGGACACGGTCACAAAGCCATCCTCAGTCGACAAAATGCTGTCTCTCTCTTGCTTCCTCCCTGATTCACTTCCTCCTCCTTTCTTGGAGCTGACCAAATAATCGATCCCCCCCTCTTCTTCTCTGTCACTCTCATCTGTGTTATCTGTCAGTTTCTCTCCTTTTACATTCCTTCGCTCGCTTCCCTCCATCCTACTATGACTGTCAGACTGATGTCCCTGCCTTCTTTGGTCTGTCTCCCTCCAGAGCTCTTCTTCATCTACATTCACACTCCTCGTCTCCCTCTCTTCGTATCTGTAGTAGTCATTTCTTTCTGCAGGTTTTGGTCTGTTACTGCTTTGGTCCAAGTACCTCTCATCTAGTTCCTCTTTTCCTTGTTGCCCCTCTCTGGACCACTCAGCCCGTGACTCCGTGGGTCTCTCCTCTTCTCTGCCCTTTTCTTTCAGTCTTGTATGTCTCTCTCTGTCTAGAAATTCTTCTTTACTATTCTTGCCCCTCTGTGGTTCTAACCACATCCTCCTTTGCTCTGGCATACTGCCTGTCATTTCCCCTCTATCTCTCTCCTGTCTGTCACTTTTCTTTTGCTCCCTTTGACTTCTTTCACCAGCTCTCTCTGGGTCTCTCTGTTCTTCCACATGCCTTTTTCTCTCAGTAGTTCTGTCTCGTCCAGACTCTGGCTCTTCATAACTGTCTCTACCTCTTTTATGTCTCCTCTCACTGTCCACGTCGCTGCTCCACTCTCCACTGCTCTGGGATCGTGGCGGCACCCTGGGAGCTGTCTTGTTCAGAGATTGGTTGCTTCTGCCTGCGGTGTCATCCCACCTAGGATCAGTGTCTCTTTCCCTTCTTTGCTTGTCTCTCCTCTGCTCATATTCGCTGTATCTGCCACCCTCTCTCCCATCATTTGACCTTCCTCTGTCATCTTTCACACCTCTACCACTGTCTGTCCATCTTTCCCCCTCCCTGGCTGCCACCCTTTCTCCTCTCCTGTCAATTTCTCTGTGCCTCTCCCTTTCTGTCTCCACTCCCCTCCTCCTGGGCCTATCCACTTCTTGTTCTCTGTCCCCGTCTTTGTGTCTCTGTCTGTCCTCCTCCCTGTATCTTTGTCTATTTTGATCTTTTTCCCTCAGTCTTCTATCCACATCATCCCCCTCACTTCTGCTGTGTTGATATATCACCTCCTCCCTCTCTCTATCTCTCACTCTCTCTCTTCTAAACTCTCTCTCATCATTGTCTCCTTCACTTCTAGTGTCCCTCCTTCCCTCTCTCCTCCCTACATCTTCCCTGTCCTTCCTATGAGAGTAGATGTCTGTGTCTCTTTGTCTGTGTGGTGATGACATCCAGGCTTCCCTTTCTCCCGTGGTAGGCCTTTGCTTCTCTCCTCTTCTTAATGCATCTCTTTCTCTCCTGGCCCACGAATCACCAACTTCTCTTCCCCTGTCTGGGAATGCATCAGACTCCTGATATCTTTCATTGAGCCTCAGTTTTTCATCTTCTAGAGGTCGTGTCCCCCTTTTTTTCCCTCCTTCCTTTGCCCTGGTTTGGATGTCATCCCTTTCCATATCTCTGTTCCTCTCTCTTGGCCTTGCGTTTCCTCTGTCCCTCTCCCAGGTATGTGTTTCTGTTCGCCTATCCCTTTGTCGCCTTTCTCCTCTTTCGTCTGGGATCTCAGTGGTGGACATAAATTTTCCGCCCCGCTCTGCACTACTTTTTCTCATTCTGGGAAATGTGTCCCCTTTCTTCACCCCCCTACCAATTTCTCTGTCAGTGTCCCTTTCTACATTAGACACTGGCCGCCCATTTCTGCTTCTGTCATCTTCACGCCACCATTCTCTCTCCCTCCACTCTCTTTCGTCCTCTCTCATCCTGGGTGCAGTTGCTCTGTCATAGTATCTCTCTTGTGGATCAATATCTTTGAATCTTGTTTTGTCTCTCATTTTCTCTTTTTCTCTTTCCCTTCTCCGATCGTCCTCTCGATTGCCATCTCTCTCTCGCTCTGACTGGGCAGTGATTGCTGGCCTGGGACTTGGATCCCGAGAGATTTTTCCACCTGGCTGAAGCTTGCGGTCAGATGTGTTTATGTTTGATAAAGTGTCAAAGAGGTTGTAGGTGGGCCTTTTGGTCCCCATTATACAGCAGTATGGAGAACCTAAAAGACAGTAACAGTGACATAGTTTGCAAGTGGTGCAATCACAGTCAGGCCATTTTCAGAGACAAACTGCTACAATGCCAGTCACATTAAATAAAAAAAGGAGGCTTTGCAAAGTCAGTTGACTTCGTAGAGCAAAAGATGAATTGTTTGGGAAATTGCTTTAGAGTCCAGGAATGTTGCTGCCTCTGAAATGTTTTACATTACAATTCAACAAAGTTATTATATTCTTTAGATTTTTCAAAACACACTAAATGGATGCATTTGTAGTTCCAAAATAAAAGTCACAACGTGCATGTGCCTAAATGTAGTTACTTTACAGTAAAATCTGAAGGCAGCAAATTAGAGAAAAGGTGACACCCTCAGTTATCTAAGAATGCAGCACAGACCTGCAAAGTATAGCACACCAATAGAAGTCTGTGAAAGAGCAATGGCCTGTGACACATAGGCAAGGCATGTAACATGTAAACCACAAGTAAACCAGATCTAAATCTGTTTTCAAACCAGATGCAGTCTACTTAAGTGGGCATCTGAAATCTATCTGAAATAAATAAGGTCACTCACCTGAATGTGGTATCCCAAGTAGAGCCAGTCCCCCTCACCCCCTCACGCCAGTTCAGCTCAGCTCAAAAGCATGGGATTGCACAACACATAAGAATTCATTCCTTCTACTCACGTTGTCTATATAACATGAGAAAAAGTTTCCTTTTTTCTAAATTAACCTGAAATGCTCTTTTCTTTTTCAGACAATTTTAGCTCTTACTAAATACTGGATGTTTACGCCTGAGCTCTCCCTGTTTCTCCCTCTTGCTGCTTCTTTAAGTCTCTCCCCTCCTCCCTGAAATTCTCAAACAAGTCTCAACAGATTGACACTTATCTTTCCCCTCCTCCTCCTCTCAGTCTATTTTTCTCAGTCGCTGCTGCTGAACATCGAGCTTTTCCCATAAATCCAACAAAAGTCAGTCCATTACTTCAGTCCGTTCTCCTTCCCTTTACTGCCAGTTGTACTGCCTGTGTGGACCCCCCCTTGCAAAATAAAAAGTACACAACTCTCTCCCCTCTCCAGCCCCATTCTTCTCCTACGAAACACAGGAAGTGCACCTCCTTGGTGTTTCTCTCTTGAAGTTGTGATTGGTTAATATGGAGCAGTCGGGTGTGTCTGAACAACACACACAGCCAGGTAAGGTAAGCGCTGAAGAAGAGTGGGGGAGGGGAGAAAGGCAGTGAGAGTTGAAAGTATATATTACTGACAGGGAGCGCACTCTTGCCTATAAAAACTTCTCTACATTTCCTTGAGAGGTAGTGAAGAAAGGAGAGAAGAGAGGGGAGCACAAACTGTTTGACATCATGATTAAGCAATCACAGAGGAGGAAACCACAGAAGGGGCGTTACAATGATGATCTGGAATTTTTTTCTCTAGCAATGAGTGCTTTTGTATGTTGATTGCTGACCTTGGTCACCTCAGGATTGGAGCACTGTGGCTGAGATTAACGTAGCTGGAAAAGAAACTGTGACGAAATACAAATACATCAAACTAAACTCCTCACCTTTTAATTTCAATAGTTTAATTGCAGACAGGCATGTTATCTTAATTGTCAAGAGGCTAATCACAAGAAAAAGGTGAAAAGACTACTGAGTGTCTTTTTGTGAATTTTAATCTTCTTTTAGATCTTGTTAAATTACAGAATGGACCTTTGTTTCAGGCTAATCAATCAAAACTCAGGAGAAAGGTTGTCTTGAATTGATTGTATTTAAATGTGTGGTGATCAATTGTAATTGTGTATAGAAAACATCATACTCAAATGTTGTTACTGATCAAAGCATGTAATTAATATGGCTGGGTAAACTGGTAGACCCATACTTTCATTCTAGGAGCATTGGAATATTTATGGGCCAAATTATTTGTAACTTTAATTTCTGTTGAAGAAACATGTTTTGAACACATACCCTGTATTGAACAACATATTTCAAGAACATGTACATTTATTAACATTTGATGTCTTAAATAAATGATTGCATACTATCATGCAATTTCAAGGACAAAATACATTTGGCTGTGATAGTTGTGAAGCAAATTAAATACAAACAATGCAGTTTAAGACATCAATTTCAAAATATATCTTTTTTGTTTTTGTAAAAACTGTGTATGAATTAATTTTATCCATCGTGTATTGTAAGCTCAGTGTAGAAATTAGTGATTTTTTCACAACTCATAACTACGGGTCTTCAGTTCTTTCGTTCATTATTTAGGTGGTTACAGCAGTAACACGACCAATGCTGTCTCTAGTCTGTGGGGGAGTTTGACCTGTGGAGGGATCCAGTCTGTTTTCTGGGGGGAGTCTGGTCTACTCTGTGGAGGGATCCGGTCTCTCTGGAGAGGTCTGGTCTAGTCTCTAGTCTCTGGAAAGGTCTGATCTGTTCTCTGGGGGGCGTCTGGTCCTGTGTCAGGTCTGTGGAGGCATCCAGTGTCTGTGGAGAAGTCCGGTCTAGTCTCCAGTCTCTGTGGAGGGGGCCGTTCTAATCTCTGGAAAGGTCTGGTCTTTTCTCTGGGGAGGGGGGGCTCTACTTTATTTATCCTGAGGGAAATTCACTTAAATACATCACTCACACAACAGACAATAAGACATACAGACATGCTGCCTCAGCTTTACACTGCAATGTGCTTTACTTCACAACATGACAGACAAACAGCTTGTTTTTGTAGAGATTAGATGATGAAAGGTTTACAAACACAAAACAGGCTCCGCAATGGGGAACTATACTGAAATGTATGTTGGTACATGTGGCACATGAGATATTGTGCTAAAACAGCTGGTTTAATATCCACACAGCTCCACTTTAGGGGATCAGTAAAGAGGCAGAAAACTGTAGTTTGAATTTCTGCTTTTTTGCTTTGTATCCAGCAGGAGTCAGTCACAAAACATATATGGACACAAAAACCCCGGTCTGAAACTCCGGTCCGGAGGTCCAGTCCGTGGAGGTCTGTAGAAGAGTCTGGTCCCAGCACTTGTGGACTGTTTTGAGCAGGGCAGGAGCGGACTGATGGTGGTTTTTCCTATAGTCCTGAACCTCTCAGTCGGTCCGGTGGTCAGCTGACTCTGGTGTCCGGGCTCAGGCTGCAGCTGATTGGCTACGCTTCTTTTGGACGGTCACATGCGCGCGCGTGAACGCGTGTGTTTGGTTTCACTTCCGCACTCCGCCGCTGCCTGTAGCCTGCTAGCACTCCCGGCTAGCCACTGCTCACATTTTTTAAAGAAAGCACATTTATTATCCGGGACGGGGAAAAACAAAAACCTTGCAGCTGAAAGCGGTTGTATTTGAAACTCCTGACTACATTTAGTGTTTCTGTATTTCATCTGTTTAAAAAAGTAAGAAGCTTTGTTGCTGCAGAAGTCAACCAGGAAGCGACGTTTAGCGCGAGGAAGCTCGCTACATCATCTGGTGGCTACACGCTTAAACGTCTGTCAGCATTTATGTAAAACTGTAAGCATATACGCTTCTCCAACTCATCAGAGCACAAGTCATGAAGGTAGGCTAATAATGACGCTCAGAGTTTTAACTGGATTGACAAAAAAAAAAAAAAAAAACAGGTTGCCTTTCTTCGAGCGAGAACTTGATGCCTCGTGTTTGGAAGAACGGAAATCTTACATGCACATTTAGTTTAAAAACTTCCAAATGCATGATCGGCTCGTACGGTTTCTATGTTGTTTGTTATGCTCTTAGATATTTTAGCCCACACTAAGAATGGTTTCTCCCAAAAATGTGCAGAATTTGTTTTACCCTGATTTTGTGGTCTGCTTGCAATTCGGGGAGCATTTTAAGTGCTTCTTTAAGGAAGTTGCAGCGATGACATGACTAATTATTAACCGACAAATATTTGATTATTGCGATTTCACATTTGAGAAGCTGCAACTAAGAAATTCTACACGCTTGATTGAGAAATGACTGACAGGTTTAGCCTAATTAACTGGATAACTATTTTCCACCATGACATTTTTCTTTATATTGATTGATTGAATATTGATCTAACCCTAGATAAAATTATTTGAAAATATTTTATTTTTCACAATTCCTTGCTTTGTAACAAATATATCAAAAAGATTACATTAATAACTTTTCTCTTGTAACTACTGTTGAAGGTATTAGGTTGTCCAGGTGTGAGGCCCTTCCTGGTGTGGGTCCTGACAGTTCAGCTCATCCTGTGGGGGAGTGGGGTGTCTGCTGCTGAGAGCATCGGCAACTGTAAACAGCTTTCTTACTCTGCATCTGAATGGGAAGTCCTCAAACGAGTAGAGCCACTCAGCCGTAAGAAGTAAGAGCTGTGTATCTACATATTCAGGCCAATTGTTTTTGGATTGCAAACTTTTGATTAAAAAAAAAAAATCTGCACTGATTGAATATGTAATTCAGCCCCAACAGAGGAATTACACCAACATACAATTCATTTAGATTTGTTCCTATGCTGACAGCTTTACAGTACAAGACAAGAGTTACACATATATATTCCAGCTGTGTGGAGATGCTGGGGGTGTTCCAGGAGCTGGGATTATTCAGGTGGACAAGGATGACGCGGGAAAGAAACCAACTATTATTGGCATGTATAATACAACACAAGCTATTGGAGGAAGTAAGTGTCTGTGGAATATGAAAAGACCTTCCTAATTTACCCCAACTCTATTTTGGAGGTTTTTTTTGTGACACGTTGACATGATGAGACGTCATGTTAACCTTTCAAAAATATTCCTTCCAGGTGACTGGGTGATGTTGATCTATGGAAACGGAGACACGTATAAAGGCCACTGCTCCAAGGAAAAAAGAAGAGCAATTATTATGATCTCTTGCGACAGGAACACAGACATGGTATGGTTTTAAGATTACAAGATTTAAGAAAGATGCATTTTGAGTATTTAGATATTAAATTAAATTCAGCTTTTGTTGTCAGTTTTTGTACATGGGTTTTTTATATATAGATAGTCATGTCCCGCCTTGGTCTGTCCACTCGCAACATGTTGCTTGTGTTGTTGACATAAATAATAGTGCTGTGTTCCATTTCTTTACCTTTGTCTCCTTCTGTCTCATTATCAGGGCAAACTGGAGGTGGTTCTGGAGGACAGGAATAGGACAGAGCAATGTTTCTACTTGTTTGAGCTGGACTCTCATGCCGTGTGCCCAGTTATTGAGTCCGAACTCAGTACTGGCTCCATATTACTCATTATGTGCGTAAGCAAAGCCTGTAATTTACACAGAAACCCTTAAAATAGGAATATAGATTAATTTAAAAAGTTGGTAATTGTAACCTCCTTCTTTCAGTGGGTTTAGTTTTCTGGCTGTTTACTTGACTGGAGGTTTCCTCTACCAGCGTCTGATTGTAGGAGCCAAAGGGATGGAGCAATTCCCCAATTATGCCTTCTGGGTAGAAGTTGGCAACCTCACAGCAGTAAGTTTGTTGATTAAATAACATCAGCACAAGCTAAAGAGCATGTGATTTTGTTTAAAATTCATGATTAACTATACCTCTCTTTCACAGGATGGATGTGACTTTGTGTGCCGTTCAAGGAATCGGGAGGAATCCCAGGCTTACAGGGGAATAGCTCCAGATACTTTAGCGGAAGAGCCAGAAGAGAGAGATGACCACTTACTACCTATGTGACTGCAATATTTCAGACATGGGACAGCATTTTTCACAATGTGACACATTATACACTTACACAGGTTAGATGAAATTGCTACTAGACATGAGTCTGTTTTTGTCTGATTCCCTCCTCACACTTTTGTGTGTGTTCCAGACTTGTGCCTAGTGGTAACTGCTGATGATCTTTCTCTCATTTCAGAGGACATGTTTCTGAGAGCGCTGACAGACTTGTCTTTGGTCTAGACCATGCATTTCATTGATGTCAGACAAACTAATAACTCATCCAAGATTGTAAAGTTACAATAAAGAATGACTCTTCTTCCCAGGAAACCTGATTCAAACGCAAAGTTTTAAAAGTTGGACTAAACTTAATGACATAATGCTGATCTTTTTCTGCTTGGCTAACTATTGATGTGTGAAATATAGGCAGGTTACAGTAGGCTGTTTTTCCAGGGTCCCGGTCGTGCACTGACAGTTGCAGGTTACTGAATGAATGATTTTGCTTGTCATCTGCTGGCTTTAATCATTTAAGTTTTGTTTTGAAAATATACAATAGAATGTGTTTACTTTGATAATTTTTATTGCATTACTTCACAAATAGAAATCACTTAAAAAATTATAGACAGAATGAATATGACTTTGAATTGGGCATTTTCCTTTTCCCCCCACAACAAAGGGGGGAATAGTAATATGCCCCAAAGTATTGCCAGCTTCCTGAGTTGGACCGTAACTTCCTTCTTCCTCCCCTAAATTTTGTACTGAAGGGCAGAAAAGCCATTACATTCCTAAGTGAAAACTACTTTATTAATGCTACTATCCACTAAAGGACAATTCTAAGAGATTGAAATATGAATTTTGCTATTCGCCATTTATGATGTCTAAAACTTTGTGTACAATATCTTAATGATACTGTTTTTAGATTAAAATAACTGCAAAATAATAATGTTATAATTCAGCCCTTGACTGATTAATATTATAGTGGGCAAACTAATCTGTCCGCCGTAATAATATTGATTTACATGGCAGATACTCTACTTGGTACCTACACCAAACTTAGAGTCCGTGGACTCATGTTTGACCAAATATTCAAGCTGCTTTGTGCCTGATATAACGCTTCATTAGCAAGTTACACAGTAACAATGAAAGCACTTGTATAATTCTCTTATATCAATATAATATAGCCGTAAAAATGTTATGAAGAAATCAGTAAGATTTGTAATATTTTTACACAAATCTAAAAAGTATAAAAGCTGCTGGGGACTAGAGCGCACTTTTTGAATTTAATTAAAAAAAAAAAATAGTTTGGGACTGAAAGTGAGCAAGGTTACCATCAGTGTGAGCACTTCGTTTGTTTTCTGTCAAGAGTGTTTTGTTTTGTTTTTTGTTTTTTTTGGGGGGGGGGGTTCTCTTCACCAATATTGACATTTCTTTACTTAGGTCAGATTCTTGTGATGTAGTTGAAATGGTTATATCTGTGGCTGTAGCGAACTGATCAGCCTATAGGTTGTCGTCATGGCCTGTTTGGTTCAAGGATGATTTCAAATCAGACGCATTCAGTTTGTTTTCTGGTTACATAAAATAATAAAAAATGAAACTAGTTTCTAGTTTATTTATGACTATTGTAGTGATAAACTCATTACACACCAAAGTGCGCTCATCTTTTGAGATTTATTAGATGTCCAAAATGTTTTAAAAAAGGAATATTACGTAATCTATTTTATTTATTGTTACTGTACCTTATGGTTAAAATAGTTTTTGATAATATTTAGCACTCTTCTTGAAGATATACCTGCAGATTCTACAGATTCAACCATGCCATGGTTCTGTAGTGTTTCTAAAACAAGGCCCAAAAAACAAAAATACACATTGGAGGAATTTCATTCAGGGAGTCATTCATGTTGTTGATTTCAGTCAATGTACTGATTGGTGTGGAGAAAAAAAATACCAAAAGGGCACAGCCTCAACTAATAATCATATCCACAACTGCATTACCCTGTCAATTGAAAAATGCCAATGCTGATTTGTATCTTAAAATTTTGAATTGCATTTTATGTTTCCATGTTGGTTAAATAAATTTCTTGGAGTAAGCTCGTTTTCAGAACATGCTGGAAAAAAAAACTTTTTTTGTTTGTTTACAACACATTGGGGAAACGGGACTGACGGAAAATTCAACAGTGGAGCTTATTGAATCGTTTTTACTTTTTAATAGGTTAGATTTAATAGATTAGCACTGGTCAAAAGCAAACAGTCAGAGGCGGGCGAGCGGATAAGGGCCGCCTGCGACCCCACAATAAACAACGTGAAGAAGACAAAGGGGCGGGGCTTTGTTGGAGGCAAAAATCCAGCAGCGGGCTGTCGCCTTTTTTCAGGTAAAAACCAACATCAGATTATTTAATTATTTGGCCTATAAGCCTAAATAGAAGGGGAACGCCAAATAGGCGCACAGACTTTGAACAAGTTCAAGATCACCAAACGTTCTTTTTGCAGGAGTGAGAGCTAAATAGGTGCTAGCACTCTGCCTGCTAGTATTGGCTTTAGCTAATCGGTTAGCCTGTAAACTAACGCTGCCTCTTTTACATCAGTCAACATTGGAGTTACGACACAAATAGCTCCTTTACTTGCACGTAACACACCTGTAATCGGTGGGGGGAGGTTTAAAGTTACAAGCATTAACTTACTTTCATTGCCGCAGGTTAGACCTGAGTTTGAGGAGAGCTAAGCAGAAGAGTCTGTTGCAGTTAGCCATAGCTGGCTAGCCTCTGTTTTACTTTGTGTTTTTTTTTTTTTCTTAGCTTTCCTCCACGTTGTTCTTTCTCTCGTAAAAATACCACGACGCTTCTGTTCGGCAAGATCAGATGTCGAACCGGGTCAGTGGCAACATCTGCCAAACTATGAAGCAGTGACACTTTTGTGTAGAGGAGCAGCTGCCTGTGATTTATGGGCTCTCTGAAGCAATAAGCCCAGACAGCTCTGTTAGATAAAGAATAATGCTCGTGTTGGAAACTCTTGACTGGATTCCTCCTCTTATTGCAGGGATTTCACCATTAATCGCCATCAAAACATTTGAAACCCATTGAGTCAACGTTTACTTTTAATGGATTTATAGTATAATATCCAATTATGGTAATATAAAGGTATCTGAGCTTGTCATGGATTTGTTCTCAAGTTTAGTATGTGGGTACTGTAAGAGCTACAAAACTGTACATCCGACAAGTCTTCATTCCAACTAATAATGCAGTAGATAGAAGTAAGGACCTGATAAGTATTTAATGTGTGTACAGCAGAAGCATTTTATAACAACTGCTTTTAGTTTTGAGCAGCAAACATGGATGCAGGCGAAGACCAAAATACAGGCACCACCAATGGAACTCCTCAGACAAGTGGGAACTCTCGTGCACCTCAGATAGCCCACATGTCTCTGTATGAGCGACAAGCTGTGCAGGTTAGTTTTTGTTTGCGAAAATCAATGCATGAATATGACGAGAACACAAATGTTGTTGATATAATATATATGTATATACATTTTATTCTGTATGTGTGTGTGTAATTGTTTAGGCTCTCCAAGCACTGCAAAGACAGCCCAATGCAGCTCAATACTTTCAACAGCTCATGCTGCAGCAGCAATTCAACAGCGCCCAACTCCATAATTTGGCAGCTGTGCAGCAGGTAACTGTAACAATGAGCAGAAAAAATAGAGGTGATACAAAAACATTGTCAGTAGAAGCATGAGGTTCTCTTCTGCTAAATTTGTCTCTTAACATCAGGCCACCCTTGCAGCCAGTCGCCAGTCAAATACCCCAAGTAATAGCATATCCCAGGCTCCCACCACTGTAAGTCTTTATGCAAATAATTTACTAATGATTAATAGCCGTCAAGTTCATGCAAGTAGTAAACAGTTTTGTTTTAAAGAATATACATGCATTTTCTCTTTCTCCCAGGTAAACCTAAGCACCACATCTGCAGGGGGAACTCTGACAAATCCTCGTCCCCATGGCCCACCCACATCTGCAACAACTCCAACTCTGAACCAATCAGTTTTACTGAGTGGAAACTCAGCAGGACAGGGACAGATGTATCTTAGGGTGAATTCAATTTATCTTGTGCTGTGTCTGTTTTTGACTATAATCAGCTGAGTGAATGTGTATTGCGCTTCATTTTCACATCATTAATCATGTTTCCTGTTCCACACCTAGGTCAACCGCTCTCTCAGGGCTCCACTTGCTTCTCAGCTGATCTTTATGCCTGGTGGTACAGCAACAGCTACTGTAGCAACAGTTGCTCAGACGCAGCAGCAACAGCAACAGCAGCAACAGCAGCAGCAGCAGCAGCAACAACAACAACAACAACAACAGCAACAGCAGCAGCAACAGCAGCAGCAGCAGCAACAACAACAACAACAACAACAACAACAGCAGCAGCAACATGAAGTTGCTCCTACCACTGCTAGTACCCAGTCTGCCAGTGATCAGGTTTGAGTACCATAAATTTCCTCTATTGTCAAACATGAGGTACTTAATGTCATGCAGTCTTCAAATGTTTATATTTGTTTTGTATACTTAAAATAGTTTGGTGGCACGAAATATTCTCCAGCAACAGTAACTTTCTTTGGTAATTTTGTTACATCCATGCATCACCATAATCTATTCCTGTCTTTATGTCCCAGGTGCAGAACCTTGCCCTGCACTGTGTTTCCACTCCGAGAGTGGTTGCTGTCAAATCTGAGCTTCCAGATAGGAAAGATGCTTCCAGCTTTCCTCTCAGTCAACAGCAGCAGACATTCTCCCAAACAGCTCAGCAGCAAGTACAACCACAGCAACAACAAATGGCCAAACCTAACTTTACTCAGCAGTTTACTGCCAAGACTATGACTGTAAAAACTGGGAACCAGACTACAATGACTGTTACTCCTGCTGCATCTGTAGCTCCCTCTTCTACTTCTTCTGCAGCACTCCCTCTTTCCCAGCTACTCCTTTCCCCCTCTGCTGCCCCTGTGATCTTAGTACCCACCTCAAATGTTCCAACCTCCACCCAGGGCTACCCCATCCGCTCAGTGGCGCCAAAAACAAATGTCAACACGCAGACTCTGGTGGTGCAGCCATTACAACAGGCGAGCGCAACTGCAGACAAAGGCCTTGTGCCTATTCAGCCCAAGACAGCACAGGGACATCGTTTACCCACACAGCCCCCTCCTAGACACCCACCTCCTATTCTTCCAGCACCTCCTAGCAACAGCCAGGCCAACACTGGGGGGCACAACCCTCCCCACATCCCAGTGCAGCTTGTGGGAGCCAGACAGGGCTTAGCAGGAAATGCGCAGGCTGTAGCCCTGACACCGGCACGGAGCAGCACAGCTCAGGAAAGCACAGCTGGTGGGAATGTTAATGCAGTCTTCAATAGCAGTGCAATGGTAAGATAAACTTCTGAAAGGATACACCTAGTGACCTGACACTGTTTTGGGAAAGGATTTTAACACTGTCCGCTGCTTTTCCCCCTGACACTCAGACAAAACCTCCCAATGGTTCTCTGAAGAGAAAATCTGATTGTGATGCACCAAATGAAATGGCGACAGAGTCATCAGAATCTGCACCAATGAAAGATTCTGCTCCTCCCTTGTCCCCTGCCCCTACAAAGGACTCTGGTATGTCAGTTTTCCATCTCCAAATCAGGCGCAAGTTATTATTTTTGGAACCTGGTTTAAAAATTAACTTGATCCCCTCCTGTCTCAATCCTCAATGTAGCTCCTCCTATAGCCACGGCATTCTCCTCTCCTCCCACCTTATCTTTACCTCTGCCCTTGTCAAGAGTTGGGCATGGGGACAAAGACAGAGCACCTGTTCCCCAGGCAGTGGTCAAACCTCAGGTTCTCACCCACCTTATAGAGGGCTTTGTTATCCAGGAGGGAGCTGAACCTTTCCCTGTAAGGATGATCTGCCATTAAAAATCCATTCATAAATCATATCTTAACTTTTAACATTTTGTACTTTTCTGTGAAAAAGTTCTTACGTATTTCATGAATGTTTGATATGGCAGGTGGCTGGACTTCTCAAAGACAGAGATTTTGCTTTGGTTGGCCGCTCAGAGAATGGGCCTCCATGTAAGTAGAGGAGTAAGACGCCAGAAGCATCTTTGCACAGTCAACATTTTAATGATTTTTACATCAAGGCATTTTATCAATTCCTTTTCTTCTCCAGTGTTGAAGTGTGAATATTGTGGAAGCCTTGCTCCAGCCAGCCAATTCAGAGGATCAAAGAGGTTCTGCTCAAATACTTGTGCTAAGAGGTAGGGTTTCCACTAACATCCCAAAAATTCCCTTTTCAACATAATGTGTTATCTAAAATAAAAAAAAAAACAAAACTGAGGTTTGTAGGTTTTAATTCCAGCCAACAACTATACCCAGTGGCACCACTGATTATCACCTTCTCCACACTGGGCAATGTTTGGTTTTGGCAATGAAAGTATGAATGTTTTCCTAAATATTGACTGTATTCTTCTATCAACAGGTATAATGTAAGTTGCAGCCAACACTTCAAGACAAGCAGGGGGAGAAGTGGGGCAGGGCTGACATCGCCTCCTGCACCCACTGAGAGTGCTACAAGGCGCAGAGGTCCCTCTCGCAGAAACAGTTCTAATATCACCTGTAATAAAATGTCAAGCAGACATCTATCTGTCAAGGTAGGCACTGTTCGAAGGAGAAAGATGGCAATATACATTTTTCATGTTGCAAAAATACAAGTAGTATCATAGCTGGGTATATCTACAGCTCAGTGTGGTTAGATGGCCACTGCTGGTTTGTAAACAACTAGTAAAAACATAATTAGAGCCACACGGACTTACTACTTTATTTGAAATCACCTTCATCATCCCACCTACACCAGGTATTTTAGGGAAAAAAATGATCTAATCTTTAAAATAAAGCTTTATGTTTTTGTTTTTTTTTTTAAATAAAGATTTTAATATTTTGTGAGGAAAAAATTGGCTTTATTTGTTATGACAAAAACACCGTTGGAAGGTTGAGCCAGACTACGACACTCCAGCATAATCAAATCGCCAGTGAATAATGTGTACTTCAAGTTTTCTCACAGGATTTAATATCTACATTTTTTCATATTTTGGGTTCAGTGCCATTCTGAGTCCAGTCGTTCAGAAGATGTTTCCAGTGATGGAGAAGAAGAGGAGGATTCTCCATCACTCTCTCCAAGTTCATCACACTCCTGCTCTAGAGCTGACCACAGCGCTCCTCAGTCGGACAGTTCTGCTCCTGGTAGTCTCCCACTCGAGAGCGCCAACTTTCTCTCAGCAACTCCTGCTCAGTGGAGTGTTGAGGAAGTCTGCAGGTTCATCTCTTCACTTCAAGGTGGTTATAAAAGAGTTTTTAAAGCCTTCGGGTGGTCTCCGGGCTACTTTTTGTATTAGTTATGTAATTGTGTCCTTGTGTTGTGCTCAGGTTGTGAAGAGCTGGCTGCCCAGTTTCTGTCACAGGAAATAGATGGCCAGGCTCTTTTGCTTCTGCGAGAAGACCATCTAATCTCCACCATGAATATCAAGCTGGGTCCTGCTCTTAAAATCTGTGCCTCCATCAACAGCCTGCGTGAGTGATAAAGTGACAGTGTGGATGTTTTGGAGTTTTGTTTTGTTTTTTTTAAGTACCAGTGCTCCATCAGTCATGTGGAGATGGACAGTTTACCTTCTGGACATTGAATGTGCAAAAAAACTTGTACGCATACTGTTGTGTATGAGTGGCGTGCATGGACAAATATCCTTGGTAGTAGTGTTTGTCACTTTTTTCTGTCGTTGTGGTAGAGACCTTTTGTATGCATACTATATGCCACCCTGCAGTAATGGGTGCTAGGTCTTCGAGCTAGGACAGTTCCCCTGTTGGGTAAAAAGAAAAATGTTGCCTTCTTGCTGTTTTTCAAACGGTGCTTTAACTTTAGTGATATGATTTCTGATGTCAGCAACAGTCACTTCATTTATATGTTATGTTTTAGTCTTTTAGTGGTTATTTGTTTGTGTTTTTTCACCATAGATATTCAATCCAGGCTCAAATCACATCAAGCTAAGGACATTCAAATAGCCTGGTATTTTACTTAGCTCATTTTACCTGTTATTAAATGTTTAGTTTTGTATCTTTTCCATTTTGTACTACAATCAAAATTATTTTTTCATGGATATGAAATAGTTTTAGTAGCTTTAATCAACTTAACTACCTGAAAATAGGTATTGCTCATGGTTTGCTCTCTCAAGGGCTGAGTGGAAGTGCTCTGTGTACACGTATGCAGTACTGCCAATAAATACCTGTTACTGGAAGTGTGTGTGTGTGTGTGAGAGACTTATTACTCCATTACCTCATGGGGGAAAAAAAAAAAGTAATTCTTGGCCTTTTGGCAATTATTTATTCAGTTGTAAACAGTTGAGCTCAATTCTTGTTCATAGCTACCCATCTACATGAACTGAACTTTACAGAGAAAACATTCAGTGTAATAACACGTCATGTCCTTCATTCCCATTACTATATATATATATATAAACTGTAGTTATAACATTTAACTTGTAATATACATTATGAGTGTAAACAGTGTAAACACACTCATGTACAGTATCAAATGTAAGTTCAGGATGCATCTGTATCTGTACATTGGTCAAGTTTACATGAGTTAATGCTTCCTTGATTTATTTCCCCACAAATCAGTCCTAAATTACAGTGCATGCTTACCAAAAACGATTTCAGTGTCCAAAGCACTTGGAACCAGAGTTAGGAACACCTTTATTGAAAGACCTGTGTAGAAAAAGTGCACCAGTGGGGTGTTTGAGAATAGTGCAATGTTTTGCCGACATGGCCCATGCTCAGAAAACTGTGTAGCTGTTTTTTTCTCCATATCCTGCTTCATGCAGGTACTGCTCAATGTTCACTGTCCCCGACACCTTGAGAGGTTTGTCAGAGGCGCTCTTCTCTCCTGCAAGGAGTTTTCGGTTTAAATCCACCAAGGACAGACGATCTTGATCCTTCCACTGACAGCAAGCCTTAATGGTGGAGAAGCTGAGAGAGAGAGAGAGAGAGAAAATAGTCTGAACTTGGGAGCCTACTTGTTTACCAGGGGAAGAGTTGAGGTTATTGGAGAAACTCTGCAATCAATGACTTGCCTCCGATTTGGTATGTATTATTTAGATACTCACAGCGCGTTGGAGCAGTTGGATGGTTTTTTCAGGCCTTTTCCTCGTTGATGGAACTGCAGAAGTTCATTAACTGAGATTTCAGCAAAAGGAGCCTCACCTGGAAGAAAACAGTAAATAGAGGTAAGAACTGAGTATATTAACAGTGTGATAAAAATGGATTTTGTGTAATATAATGCCTTTTGTGAAAAATCAATAGATAACCGCTGTGAACAGAAACATATGTCCATGATCCAGCTTGTAAGCAATGGCTTACAGATGGAGGTACTTTAGCAAATGTGAAAATTCAATCTTGTTAAAAGATGACGACTGATGATGGATTTTCAATATTGCCTACAACTACCTAATTCAACCAGAGATTCTGCATTAAAGTGAGTGTGAGCATAGATTGTGTGGGAGAACAACATTGTGTTCATACACATACAGACCTACTTGGTGGTTTCCGTATATATTTATATTGCAAATACAACTACCTATCTATTTAGTGTATTAATAAATCTATTTGACATCACAGCCGAACTTACCCAGTGTTGCCATTTCATAAAGCAAGATGCCAAATGACCATCTAGATAGAAACACATACACAAAACAGTTAGTCCTCTCCAGGCCAGTTTTCAGAATAATAAACAAATACCAACACAAGTTTCAGTATTTGTGGTGGTAGAAAAGGAGCTCACATGTCACTGGTCTGACTGACAGGCCTCCTGGCTAACACCTCTGGAGCCTGCCATTTCTTCATGCTGGGATCATCAGTCTGAGTCGCTGCCTGGTTCTTCCTTGTGTAGACCCCATGCAGGCCCCAGAGCTTGGCTGTGAACTCTTTGCTGATCAGTACATTGTGAGCACGGATGTTTCCATGGAGAAGATCTTTACTGTGCAGGAATTCCTTATCGGGCAATAAGATAGCAAGGTGTGTCAGAATTAAGCAGATGATGCCTGTGTAGTTAACTCAATATCTATCTATCCTGATAAGTAAACATCCCCCTGACACACACAAACTGCAGTTTGAGCATATTTTTACTGCGACATTCACAAATTTCAAACATAAAAATGTCGAGCTCCTTAAAAGAAAACCAGTTCAGAAAAGTTCCTGACAAAGTTGTGCCTTTGAGCTGAAAGTCATTCATGTGGCCTAGAAAAAGGTGAGGACACACACGCAGTTAACAGCATACTGACCAGTGCTGAGGCCACCTGTTTGGCCATGGTAAATATTCGTCTCTCAGTCATTTCACATGGAGGATCCACATGCTCCTAAAAAAAAAAACAACAAACATAAAATACTTTAAATAGAATATGGTTTTAAATAGTTTTTTTAATATATATATGAAATATACCCCACACATCCTACCTGTCTGCATCGCCACAGAAAGCTAAGCAAGTCTCTGTTCTCCAGCTCTTCCACCACTGTCACCAGAGGAGCTCGCAGGGAGACCACACCAAGAAGCTCTGGCAGGAATGGATGTGGTCCCAGCTGGGCCAGGAACGATGCAAAACCCAAGAAGCTCTGTCTTTCTGTGGCGTCAGCAGAGTCTGTTGTGGGTAAAAATGACAAGGAAATGAACGTGGAAAACAGACTACAGCTGAGGAGGCCAGATGGGAAAGAGCAGACCAAATACATGGCAAATGAAACCCTCTCACCATTTAGCACTCGCAGTACCACATTCCTGTTTTCCATGCGAGCCCTGTAGAGTGACACAGAGGAGTCTGTGCGCAGAGAGAAGGCAAGAGGCAGAGGGGTGACCAGGTTGAAGGACTCAGGCAGCCTTTGGCGGGGCAACTCCCTGGGCTGGACAATGGGAGTGAAACTTGGTTTGAAGGGCTGTGATGGGGGGTCAGATGGTAAAGCGGGTGTGCTCACAGGGAGGAAAGGATTATTTGAGGAGTAGGTTTTTGGGGGGTTGAAGGTGGAGTAGGAATTGGGTATGTCCAGAGCAATATTTTCATGCTCAAGGACATTAATTCCTGGTGGAGCTATGGACAGAGAAGGAGAGGAGAAAAACAATGATAATTATTAGAAATAAAGGGAAAGGATTTACCTGAGAAAAGGTAAATAAACCTAACCTAAACCTAGTCTAGAATATAAAAATTATTATCCTCAGGCTAAATGAGATTATACATCGGATACTATGAAATTTAGTAATCTTATTCTTTTTCTTGTTTGTTATTGCATGTTTTGGTTTTGCAGAAATTAAATATTATTGTTCTCTGTTGTGATAGAACCAGAAATATGTTTGAATCTCAATTTCTTTGATGTCTCCTTCGGGATCTTACCATCAATACCACGCAGCTCCCTCCTGGAGGTTGATTTTGAGGGCTGTGGTCGGATCCGATCGACTTTCTCCGGACAGAAGTGCAGCAATAAGATGAAGACCAGAGTAACCAGGAAGCTGGCCAGAAGGAAGATGGGCACTATGATCACCTCCTGCTCATATACACGAATTTCTGTAAACAAGAACAGCACAAGAGAAACATTAGTCTTTGTAATCATTCAGCAGGTCTCTGGTTAACTGGTCTCACAGCAGCACAGTGAACATGTTGTTCAGTCTGTGCTGGTATATTGGTGCATCTGTCAACTCCATTGGTCGGACAAAAATCTTGATCCTCTCTCTCTGCTGATGAAACTTACCACAGATTGTATCTCCTTGTTTGCATTGGGAATCTGCATCTGATAGTGAAGACATTCTGTCAAACGTAGAAAGAGATGAGATTAAAGAAATGCTGGTGAGAATGCTGTAGTCCCTTTTGTAAAACATCAAAAACATATCATGGTCATTGAGGGGTAAAAATATTAGATGGCCCTGGTGAAAAGCAACATTTGAAGTGATCATCCTGAACCCCATTAAGTTGTTACTTTGAATAGTAACATGACTCTTGTATGTAATCGGTATGAGAAGGTGTCTGACTGAACAAGTAACTGAGACCAGAAATTTCAGCTGATCTCTCCCCGTCCCTGAGGTACGCTCAACGTTTTCTTCCTGTTAATCAGAACAAAGCTCTGACACTTCACTGTGTCTTTTTCCACAGTGGAGGACCATGACCTTT
The DNA here is from genome assembly GCF_900963305.1 of Echeneis naucrates. NCBI lineage: Eukaryota > Metazoa > Chordata > Actinopteri > Carangiformes > Echeneidae > Echeneis > Echeneis naucrates. Next base: position 16,216,533 of record NC_042516.1, read on the forward strand.
TTGGCCTACACACCTCTATGCTTGGTTAATCTTACACAGGCAGTGGTATTATGAGCGACATTAAACAGAATAACACCCTTTGCCAAAGCTGTATACAGAGAAAAAAAAAAAAAGTAGTCTCATTTTTTAACTGAAGCAGCTTTACGTTGTGTGAGTTCACAGCTTAGAAGGAATGTGCAGGAATAGAAATGGCACAGCAGCTATACAGGAAAACACCATGATACAAATCCGAGAAGCCATAAACCTGTTCATCTGCATTTCTTTCACACATAAACAGGACTGTCCTACACGCCCAAAGGGCAAACATATATGTCAAAGCAGTACTGGCTCACCATAGTGAGACACACTTAAACAGTGTGTCTCACTATGTTAAAAAGCTGTGTTACATTAATACCAGATCACTCTGCCACCTCTTATATGACATGTCTGTAGGAGAACAGACGATACATACAGGGAATATACTCTTACCTCAGCCCCTTCAGGTGTCTTTTATATCCAAAGAAAAATTATCTATCCAGTTATTCCAGGCTCATGTTTCCTTCTTTCACATTGTCAGGTGCCTTTCACGCATCCTCCCTCCTGAATGTGGACTCTGGGTTCAGGTCTGGCGTTCAGCTCTTCAGTGCCTTGTTTTTCACAGGCGATAGATCAGGCTCTGGGGATCAACGTGCGGCTCATTGTCTACGTTCCACCTTCAGTGTTTTCTTAACTCCTCCCTCCTCACCTGCTCCTTTTCCCTCCTTTCTGTTTTGTTCTCCTTCTTTGTAATGATGATGTAGCACACTGATATCAGGAACAGAGTAATCCACAATTAAGAGACCCGTCTTAAAATTTCCTCTGCCACATTCTGTCATTTGTTGTGTCTTCTTCGGCCAACTTATATCAGCTGCTCCTAGCCCTGCCTTCCTCCTTTGTTTGAGAAAACTGGCCCTGCTGCTCCTTTTCATTTTTTACTTTTCAGCCTTTTGTTAAGCCTGCTTAGCCTTCAGTGCCTGTAAACTTGTATTACGAGCTCTGTAATCCTTTTGAGTTTTAAATTAGCTGCATTTCATTCACTTCCGGTTACAGATATAAAATATGTAAGTTTTTCTGATTAAGCAGAACGATACAACATAACACATCAGGCACTGCAGGTTACTAATAAAAGAACAATTCAACTGGAAAATTAGTGGAGCTGAAAACCAACAAATCAATTCTTTACTAGTAAAAAAAACCAAAACCAAGAAATGAAGAAAGAGTAAATCTGACACAAACAGTAGCCTTCCATTTTTTAACAAGTGTTTTTCTAAATACTTGAAGATCCCATTTCAGCAAAATAAAAGTAGAAAAATAATTAAAGAAGACAGAAACACTCTACTATTGCCGTTACATTTAATGTATCATTTTGGCATCTATTTTTTTATGTTGAAATGTATTTCTTGAAAAAGCTTAATCCACCCAGCAAATCCTTATAACCACATCCCCTTTGGCATATCGCATTGGGAAAGAGGATGGTCACACCCAGGACAGATCATCAGTTTACCAAAAAGTTGGCACACATGCACAGGACACCACATACAAACAATGTTAACCTATTGACAGTTTAGCAGTCAACCTAACCTGCAGTTAGTCATTGGGTTTTCATTTATTTCAAATAACATTTTAAAGAGGTTGAAGTAAGTCTGACGTATTCAGTATGGTAAATAGCTTAATTTAAGATTATGACATAAGTGGTTTGCTGACTCGTGTACGCACTGTTGTTGTTTTGTTGCATTATTAAAAGAAACTACTATGAAAGTAAATATTTAAGAAGTTTGAAGGCTAAATAATCCGGCATTTTATCGTAAATAAGTAATGTTTCATCCTTTTTATTTGGTACATATATACAGTTGAATGGTATGTTAATTATCTACATTAGATATATAGAGAGAGAGAATCCTTTTGAATATTAGGGAAAATAAAAGAAATAATATAATTGAGGCACAAACTGAATAATCTTTGAACACATTTTTGAAGGCAGCGTTCATCTCACAGCTTGGCAGCTGATTTTTCAGGCTGAGGTCCAAGCCACTTTTCTCCTAAAATAAAGAAAAAGATCTGTTTAATCTTGACTTGCTAATGATATTCTGAATGATGTAAGAACCACCGAAATAAGGATGAACTGTGCCATCTGTCATGTTGTCAAACGTCTATCAGTTTCTAAATAAAAGTAAACATATATCTAAAGTAGCTTTGTTACATTTATGGCATTTATCTGACTCTGTATCAAGACTGACTTAGAGTGAGCGAAACAGTTTATTAACACTGTCAAATGTCACTTAATCTTTATTCTTTTTCGCCATGACATCGCACATGTCTGTGTTTGTAAATAATACACAGTGTATTTATATTGTTACCTATACAGTTGGCCATGAGCTCAAATCTGTCGGATCCAAAAAACATCTGTGGCCCTCCATCAACATGACACACACACAGGGGGAAACCAAACGCCTGGGAAGAGGAATAGACAGATTTTTTTTTTCCTATGTTGTAATATCTTTTCTGGCTTGCCTCACCTCTGCTGAAGACTGCTGAAGGACAACTCACCCCAAAATCAAGCGCATCCTGTGTTGTGCTCTTCAGTTTGTTTTTGATCTCCTTTGAGGACGACAGCTGCAGCAGTTCTTTGACGTCACTGTCAGACAGACCAGCTTTTTTCGCTGCCTGCATGAAGGAAATAAGGTAACACAGTGAAATGACAAAATAAATAGCACTTCATAATCTTTGTTTTTTTTTTCTTGTAAATGCAACCAGGCTGGTACCTCAGACAGTGATGAAGGTTCGGTAATGTCTTTGTCTTCACTCCAGATCCGCCTCCACAGCTCCCGGGACACCTGCTCCAACTGTTTGTCTCCACCCTTTTCCCTCTCTTGGACAGCTGTTAGAAAACGCATTGCCGACAACGAGCCTAGTAAAAGATACGGAGAAAGATGGGAAATGAGCATAACCTTCCTATTTGGCAACAAAAGACAAGATAATTTGGACTTTTATTTGAGAAAATACACCAGTACCAAAGTCAGGTACCATGTTAAAAGCCTTAAAGCTGCATAAATCAATATTTTTTTTTTCACAAATAGCACTGATGGCTATGAATAAGAACATTATCACCCAGCTTTGCCATTTCACAAACTTTTCTGGAGCATTTCCATGTGCCTATGATTTTGGCTTTTTAATACTTTATAGACAGCAGTTTTCACTTGTCCAGCAACAGACTGCAGAAACAGACTGTACGTCTCTGTATGTGGGCATTGTATGGGACTGGTTACCTGTCCAAGGTGTACCCCCGCCAATCACTCAATGTCAGCTCAGCCCAAAGATAACAAAAATATCCTCCTTAAAAATAATCCCCTAAATGCAGAACGAACAAATGCATTTTTCTTTTGGTTAAGTATGTAACATTTATATGTGGTCTAATTAATGAATATCACGGTGCATATCAATCAGTTCCTGCTTGTGTGTATGTACCTTTTTTGAAAATGGCTTCAAAGGGGTCAGACGGAAACTTCAAGGGGATTTCAAAGTACTGTGACAGGAGGGGGAGATCCTTGGTCATGTACTGGAACTTGTTAGGAACCAGACCCGGAGGTTTGTTTCCTGTCAGGACAGACGAGCAGGTCGTGAATAATGAGTCGGACAGTAAAGGTGGTGGGGGGGGAGTCTCCGTCTACCTGATCCCTGCATGACGCCTCCCAGAAACGCAGGGCGCAGTTTGAGCTCTATGTTCCACACGTTTCTGTACCGACACAGGACCTGCAAACACAAAATATCAAGTCATCAAATCACCAAATCCCAGTCTGCAGTTGCGTTATTGAAATTGACTTATATAATATATAAGGCGCAAAAACAAACCTCAAAGCCGAGCCAGGAGTACGGAGACACCACGTCGTAGAACAACTCCACCACTTTCTTGGAGCTCATCTTCTGCCCTGATTTTTCCTCGCAGTGTTTAAGCTTTAATTTTGTGTTAGAGGTGTTTTTGATCGTTGTGTAATGAGACCGAAATGGTGTCCTGTCTGTAGAGTCCTACCTTTGACCGCTCAGTGTGCCAAAGTTCACCTGACCTGTCGGAGGACCGAGTCAAAGTTAAACCCTTTCAGCGGGCTTCACCAAACTTCACCTCCAGCTGCAAATAAAACTGATAAAAACACTTAACTACTCACACTTTAATGGCCCCCTTTAACCCACCTGTCCCCACCTCCCTTTCTATTTTTTATCATTATTATTATTTTTTTTTCTTCTTCGTCTTCTTCTTCTTCTTCTTCTTCTTCTTCTTCTTCGGTGGTTAATGGCGGCTCTCAGACAACACCGCCACCGTCTGAAACTGAGCATGAATGGGTTTTATTGTGCATCATTTTCCGCAAAAGTCAATATCGGAAAGTGAAAATGTAATTGGCCTTTCTGCAATTTGTATTTCAGTATTTTTTTTAAGAATCTGTCAATTATTACATGTTCCATTGTCCTTTAAATTGTAGCAAGGGCATAAATATTTTCAAGCGATTTGTGTCCAAATGTCATCTTTGGTGTTATATCCTCTTAAGTTTTAGTTCTGTGGGTTTTTCTTATTACCCCAACTGTCTTTTGGACCATCCTTTTAATCCTTCTTGTCAAAACAAAGTGCTGATATGTTACCTCCATCGACATGTCTGATATTTTAATGATGGTTTTAATGATACAGTTTTGATTTCTTTTAAGGCTTGTATTATTTTTACTTTTAGCACTCCTTTGTACGACTTTGGTCAAGCCGGACGAGGACATTAATGGAGTTTGCTAAGCAGAAGAAGAACATCCATGTTAAAATAAAATAAAAAAGAACTGACTCAACCCATATTATCTACAGCTATGAATAATATTCACAGTAATACGTCCAATTAGCAAAGTGTGCAAAGTTTCAGAACTCATGCCCTCTAATGTCCAAAGGTTGTCAGCTAGCAACTACTGTCCCTGTAAGGTCCTAAAGTTAGCAGCTGAGGGTTGCTAAGATGCTACACTTGAAACTCCCAAACACTGGAATTTAAGGCTTTGGCCCAGCACAACCCATTTATTTACAGAAATAACTCAGCCCCTTTTTCAAGTATATTGTTAAACCCATTTTCTATCTGTACCCAAAATTTCTACTTGTCTGTATAAGTGCAACTGATTTCCAGAGGGAAAAAAACAACACGTTACATTTGTTATGTTTAATACCAGCGTTGAACTCATTGCTTTCTTTAAGCCTTTATCTGTGGTTGTACATGATGTACATTTCACTAAAATACAATTTAAAGATTCTTAATAATCTAAAATATCACTGCTATGACAGTAAAAGGTGTATTCACAGAAATACCATTGACTTTTCCAAACTATGTACATAGACGTTACCCAACTGGATATTAATGTAATAATCATATAAGCTAGGGATGTCTATGTGTATATTTGTATCTGAAAATTAATATTTATTTTTATGTCTCTTCCTGGGGGCTTGCTTGATCTTTGAGTTCAGTTGGTCCCAAACTCTCAGCAAGCGCAGGCAGAGATCCTGAAGATTTGTCACTGAAAACCAAAGAAAAAAGTATTACCTTGTCTCATTTATTCCATTAAACTATAAAAAATGATACACTCATCACCAGTTTTCATGAGTCATACCTCTCTCCATCCTTCTCTGTCTGCAAAGAAAGTTAAAAAAGATTATCAGCCCATGCTTATATTCAATCAAGCAACTTCCATCTCATTATAAGTTCTTACCTTTGGCTTCTGCGATGCACTGCTTCCAGTCTTCTTTGGTACCCCGAGAGTCTCAAACGAATGGCTCCTCACTCTGATGGCTCTCTGAGAAGAAAAGTTTGAAGAAACTAATTTACTATTTATGTAAAACTTTTGAAGTGAAGTAGAGTATTTAGATGAGCAAGGCTAATATTCACCTTAAAATTTTCAATGAATCCCCCACTCCCTTCAGATGTCCCCCGCACACTTTCAGAAATGGGGAAAGCAGATAGCGATGGATCCCCCATCATGCACTGGGAACGAGTGGAGAGTTCAGTCTGCAAGCTCTCTAGAAGTGATGAACGAGTCCGGAGCTTCGTAAAAGGGGATATAGAGGTTTAATACTTATGAGCAAAGATGAATAATGTTAAAACACAGGTATTAGGCTGCTTTTCCCTCTACCTCTAATTTGCTGAAGCGTTCAGCCTTATAGCAGGAAATCTCTGCATTGATGAGCTTTGTCAGAAGGAATTTTCTCAGGGCAGAGCGCTGAAAGGCATGACAAGGAGTTGAGACAAGACTTGAGAAGCATCTCAATAATGAATTAAAATGTAACATTCAAAGAAGCAAAGCATGCATTGAAATGCTAAAAGGCAGCACAGGAGGAGTCTGAAGAACATTTACAACACGTAAAAAGGACAAAAGCATTACTATTTTACTAACACCATTATGACTTTTCATTATAGAAATTTTACTTTACATTAGTCAGGGGTTTAGATATGTATTAGTAAATTCACAACGAAGTTAAACATAAAAAGTTTAATTTGGTTCTTTGAAATATCAAGAAAAATGAAAGCACTTTGGTATTATATCTTACGTCTGTGAAGATGGGAGGATCTGGGATGGCCGGACCAAAAGGAGGAACATCCTCTCTGGCTGTGACACACACCTGTGTAGAGGAGGAAAAATTGATTAATTGGCTGGCTGATATTAAAGGCTAATAATATCAGGTGAGCCTGAATTTGATGAATTCCTGTCTTGCTTATTTTGAATATTTTGTGCAAAGGGCAAACATTGAGCCGGTAGGCACATTTGGAGACTGTATTTATCATATTCAAATACTTTGGATTCAGAACAGGCCTGATGAGCCCTAAGGTTCGTCAATGTTTAACAAATACCACACAACATAAAGTGAGAAAGGATGGAACAACATAATCAGAAAGAGGAACAAGCAAACTGGCCGAACGGGTGGTATTTAAAAATGGGTTCCTCATTTAAGATTCACACCCCCAGCTGCTTCCTAGTCAGAGCAGCTACACAAACAAACACACAAACTGCTTAAATTGTTTGTCCTCCAGGGCGCAGTGAGTTTATTATTCTGCTGTATGAGGCAAATATTGCATATTCAAGTTTATCCCTATCAAAGTTTTTTCGTATAAATGGATGAATATCAGCTGGCTTATTGTTGGTTTAATGTAAGTCTCAAATAGCAACACTAGCATCATATTTTAAAAAAGCAGGCTTGGTTGATACAGAAGAAAATCAGTAAACTTTGAAAAACAAGAAAAACAAGATTTTTCCTTTACTACAAACCTGGTATGCAGCTTCACCTTTCTCCCCCCCACTCTGAATCCTCCGCACCACCACAAAACAGTGAAGGAAGTGAGACTTGATAACATCTGAGAGAAAACTGGTTTGGCCTTCCTGGTAGACCAAAACTACAATGTCATTACCAATGTGTCTTTTTCTTTGTAACTGTGTAGGAGAATGAGGAGAAGGAGAAAAAGTGAGTCAGTGTTGGTTCAAGTAACTTTTCTCAAAAATATCCCCAGAAGGAATGAGTAATTAAACACCAGCCCCACTGCCCCCCCCCCTCAAAAAAAAAAACAAAAAACCATACAATAAGATAACTGACCTGCTGGGGGTCCCCCTCTGTGAAAGGGAGTTTTGTTGCAACATGGAACATGATTTCTCTCCCATGAAAGGAAGTGCAGACTGCTTCACTTCCGGTTTGTCCATGACATACATCCAGTCCTCCTCTGAACCTGAGAAAAGAGAGTAGAGAAGAAACCATTTGATTCCACACTCCTCATTCAGTATTTCTGCAAATGCACAGTGACAGCATTGGTTACCCAGTAAAGCCTTGGAGCTGAATTGTTTCTCCCAAAATAGACAAGAACTCTTTAAACCCTTCGCTTTCACCATTGTTACTCAGTATGTCCTCCTCCGTAAACTAGAGAGAGACAGAAGGGTGTCTAAGAAGGAGTAAACATGATAAGGTGCCATATTTCAATCATGCAGGACATAGTGAAGAAAATGGACCAATTCTTACCTGCCCATCTTTTTGGTACAAAACGCCAAACTTAAAATTAGGACACACTCTGTGTTCATCGAATGCTGCTATTAGCTCTGGAGCCTGACCGATGAGAAAAGGAGACAGGCTTTAAGAACATTTATCTAAAAAAGTAGTATTTTTTGAAAAGTTAAATCCAGTTTTATTTGTAATCTGTTTTGGAACATTGCCTTGAGGTAGCTGACCACTTCAAACTTGGAGACAGTCACTCTGTCACAGAGCGTCTAGAAAGAACATAATTTGGACTTTATTGACACGCATTCAACATGGTACCTTATTATTCTTCTTTATTGTGCATCTAACTACATGTGAAATGTATGATTTGTTATTATTCATTTCAACAGAAACAAATCTAATTATGTATATGCCTTAGTGCATTGATATAATAAATGAATAAATGAATGAATGAACATGTGACGTGTGATAAGTGGTTTAAGATGAATTAATGAATGAATTAAAAATAATAATGTAATAATGTTGCTGTAATCAGTTCCTGTGTTATTTCCCTTGTGTCATATTGTTGTACTATTATATTCTAGTGTAATTAGTTCTAAATACTTTTCTGGCCAGAGTAAGTAGTTTGATACCTTGGCTAATTCAACAGCAGATGGGATGTTCGTGAAGAGAGAAAGAGAAAAAACTCCATGCAAAGAGCACTCCTTCATTCTGTGAGACAAAATAATAATATTCCAAAATGGAGTTTCTCTGATTTTAGACATGTTTTTAGAAATATAGTCTACAATGAAAAAAAGTTAAACCATAAAAATTAAAATCACTTCTTTCCCATCCTTTAATAAAAAAATTGAAGCATATCATTCTGCACAGTGATGCGTTCAGTTGCATTGCAGCTTAAAACACACCCAGTGTTGCAATATGAGATAGCATTGACCTTAGTATAGCCCGTATCTTATTCTCCTCGTCCTCCAAACACACAGAGAGAACCAACGGCCCCAACAGTGGATCCACAGCAGTGAATGAATGATGGTACTACAAGTATAAAGTGAGATATTTGTTGAGATGATGGAAAGGCTGCTTGAACATTTAGTAAAGATGTGACAACATTTATTCAGCTTGATTTACCCTTGAGCGAAAGAACTCCTGGTAGATTTTTGCATCTTCGTCTCTTTCCATGATGTCATAGCTCTCTGGATCGTGGCCATAGTGGGGATACGTGGGACTCACATTTACAAGCCTGTCCAATGAGGGGTCTATCCAGTAGCCCCCCAACTTTGAAGGTAGAATGAGGGGCAGTTCTCCATCTATTGCTAAAAGCTGAGACTAAAAGAAACACAAAGAAGAACTTGGTAATATTGATGAGGACCCGTCTTGATTGTTGTTTTGGGAAACAGTTGTTAAGGTGATAATGAAAAGGTCAGTGTCAACACACACAGTATGTAGAGTCAGCTCTCTTCTTTTTACTGTCAGATTAGAGACTAACCTTGAGAGGCAGAGGAAATTCACACCGCTGCTCATTGATCCTGCTGCCCTGATGGACAAAAGGAGCATCGATGATAAGAAACTTCTGCTGCTCAGGCATCACTGGAATTACAAACACAAGATCAATGATGTTGGAACTCACCTGCAGCTTTTCGATGATTTCAAACAGGTCCGTATCCTGATAAGAACAACAGGCAGCAGACATCAGACAGAAATGTAAACGGAGAGAAAGGGAAGAAGAAGCAGGGGGAGAAAGAGGAACATGAGAATGATTCATCCACGAGTGAAAAGCAACTTCTGTACAAGTGCAATAAATGAAGATGCATGAAGGATTTTGACGCATGTTATTAGAATCAGAGGGTAAATGGAATGCTAAACGTAGTTATGATCACCCTTTGGTTGCTGCTGGCAGAGAGGAAAGGTTTGCTGTCTGAATCCAGGATGTCCAGTATGTTGTCTTCTGCAGATTCAGGTCTGCAGCAACAGGTTGATTTACATAAGAAGACAACACAGTTCATTTTTTCACATTCAGTGTCCACAGTTAAACGGATAAAACTGGATTGTTAATGCAAAATGAAACCTCACCTTGTCTCATCCCCACATGAGAATCTGTCCATACTGTAAATAAGGAAGTAAGAACTATTCAGAGAGAAAAAAAGAGTAATCTTAAACCGACAAGATTATATATATGGATTATATATAGTAGTCATGTTGGGTTGTAGCTCAATTGACTTTTTGCAGGCATTGTCAGTTCCATGAGATAAATGGTATTTTTACTCACCCTCCATATGCACCAAAAGTGAAACTTCTCTTCCTGGAGAAAGATATGTCATTCTTCTTTTCTCTCTCCATGTCTTTGGCGTCACTGTGAGTGTGTTGTACATGCCATTTTGTTTCCAAGTCAATCAGGACTGGCTATGGTTGAATTAATTCACTCGATCATTCTGTCACTCCCTCTCCTCTCTGCCCCCTGCCTCTCACTCATTTAACTTTTCCTTTCCCTCCCTTCCAGGTCCTGCTGTCAAACAGACAGACAGGCAGGCAGCATTAACCCCCTCCCGGCTGCAGGTAGAGGAGCTATCACATAACTATAAAGCAGACATGGCCAGGCTGGTCCATGCCATCAACATTTGCGCTTGAATAAACATTTGTGGTTTCTTGGACTAACTGGGCTTAAAGATACACTTAAAAATAATTGAAGAAATGGGTGAGACATTTTCTCCCGCACCAGTTACCCTTTGTGTCAGTGAGGATCATCAATTATTGACAGCACACACAGTCAGAGTGAGGAGATAGACAGCAGGGGATGGTGAAGTAGGCCTCAGGAGAGAGAGGAAGACAAAAAGAAAGAAACATAGGAGGTATGCACACTTTTAGTTGTGTCTCACATGGTGCAAAGTACATAGTTTATATTAATTGCAAATTGTAACTATGATTGATAAAAGAGATATAAATGGGCTTTTTAAAAACTGTCTGATTATCATAATTATGAACACACACATCACCCTCAAATTTGACTTGAGAAAATATCTTAAATTCATCAACATGGCTGTGTGTTTTTATGTGTTGTCGGCCCTTTTATCATTAAAGAGATATTATTTAACTCTGATTGCTCTTCTATTTCAGTCCTCCCACCCTCTTGTTGTCAGATGCCACCCGGTTAAAGGTTGTTTGTGTCTGTCTTCAAAGGCCTCCTCATCAATTGGACAAATATTTACAGAAAACAGATTCAAATTCAAAATGCCCTGGAATCCACGAATTTCCAGGCTGCTTACAGTGGGTGGCGTCCGCCTGTGAGAAGCCAGGCGATTGGTCACTTTAGGTGCCAGTCATGCATCCTTTTGCTATCATTGGCTCCGAACAAAACTGACGACATTCTAGCCCCGCCCCCTCGCAGCAGCAGTGGTTACCCGCGGAAGTTGGTTTGTGGAGCGGGGACGGGATGTTGTTAATTTGCGTGAAATAGTGTGTAACCCGTCGTTTTTCCGGTCGCTTCCACACCTCGTTGCAGGGACCGAAGAACGATAAGAGGGAGGAGGTGAGGAAGGAATAGCACTTTGTTCACTTCAGTACAGCAACAAAAAGAGACAATAGAAGTTAGCAAGTTAGCATTGGTCATTAGCCACCAGGAGACAGGTTACCTGTCAACCTAACTTCAACCTAACTACAGTTTGAAACCGATTAGTTAGACACAGCACAGCTGCACAGAAGCAGGAAGAGGAGGAGAAAAACACACCGTAGCAGAGCTGGGATAGTTGACATTGGCTGGAGTCACCTCGTCCCATTGTGGTTTAATCTCCGTCCTGTTGTTGTCCTGTGATCAGCCTGCTGGGACAAAATGTTGGAGTGTGGCATGCTGGATCGGGACAGGCAGACTCTGAGAAGATGCTCTGCTGTTCTCTGCAAACAGCTGGTGGTGGACGAGGTGCTCATTCAGTCACTGCAGGCAGACGACATCTTAACCGAGAGCATGGCAGAGATTGTCATGGTATGTAATCCAGATACACCGTTACCCTGTGCTAGGAAATACCACACAACTACCTGTCAAAATGTTCAGGTGTATTTCTTCAACCTACATCTTATTGGCTGGTGTCAGTGTATCCCATGATGGTAGTCAGATATTCTGTGAGATCACATGATATATCTAAAATCAAACAATAATAATAAAAAAATAGAAAAGTTAAATAAGTAATATCAATAATCTTCTTTAACTAAAAAAAAACAACAAACAAACAAAACACACCCAGTGTCTTATAGTTTTTGTCATTACTGTTATTGTAACTTTGAGGAGCTCATCTTTTATTCCAAAGTCCTGAGCTGTAATGTTGATGTTAAAATCACACCAGATCATTTATCCATGACGTATACATTATTATAGCAGTTTCTTAACCTATTTAATCCCACCAGTCACAATAGTGACCGTAAAAAAAGTTCAATTTCTAAGGCTATAAAAATTTTACTGAATGATCTATTAATGCATTTCCAGCAGATATTGAAATAATAAAGGGTCTCAATGAAATATGTGCAGTGGCGCATGTTTACTGTAAATTGTCACATGACCAGAGCTGTTTACTTCCTTTTTGTGCCAAGAGAAGAGGATGGCAGCAAGAAAGCGCCCACAGAAAAGCTTAATAAAGTGTGTTTACATAAAGGTAGGACATAGATTTTTGGTACACATCATGTTTAAGGTGTCTAGTATCCTGGGAAAAATTTGGGATTAAATGGGTTAAATGAAACCACACTTTCTTGAGACAAACCCTTTCCTACATTGTTGCTCTTAATTACAGTTCAAATAAGATCCCATTAAGGAATAGTTTAATTTGAAAGGGTCACGAGTAAAATCGTTTAGTTACTCTCCTAGGTTAGCTGATTTGAGATGAGTTTAGAGTTTAGTGTCAAGTGTGAAATGACGAAGTTGTTGTTTTTTTTTTTTTTTACAATCCTTTGTAACGGCATAGACTTCTTTCTGGTTAACACTACTGACCACAACCTCAGATGCTATTCTCAAACAGCCAATGTCTGAATAAAAGTCAAAGGTTGAAAGTTATTATGTAGACAGACCTTAGTGACATGGATATTCATTTATGAGTGGTTGAAGCACAAATTATTAGGGATGGAAAAGTAGCAATTCCAATGTACTATTATACTTGATCCTTATCATTGTTCTTAAATTTTCCAATCTGATCACCTTTATTCTAGGCTGAACAAACATCTCAGAAACGAAGCTGGCGTTTGCTGCTCCTCCTACCAAAACGAGGCCCCAGAGCCTTCAGCAGTTTTTGCACAGCTCTGCAAGAAACTGAGCAGCAGCATCTGTGTGACCTGCTGAAACAGTCACCGGAAAAAAATGACAAAGTGTCACATGTAGAGGTAAGTATATATGTATTTAACAGCATTGCTCATCACCTCACACACAGCATAAAGCTATACGCTACAGTTTCTTACCAGACTTAGTGCAGTCAGATTATATTCTTCTCACAGATTATTCAGTCTGAGGAAGAGCCAGAAGGAAAATCCAAGCAGACAACAGAAAAAAGAGAGGCGAGCAGTGTGCATACAGTACTCAACCAGGATTACTGCAGGCATTGTCACTGTAGACAATTTTTCACAAAGCAAAGAAAATGCTGTTTATATCATTTTAACATATTTTGTTAATGGCTATTACGTTTTTAGCCAGCTCATTAACAAATTATCACAGTTTAATTAAGTTCCAACAATTTAATGCTCCAGTGAAATGGTTTTCTGAAGATTTCCTTGCTAGGCAGAGAGGAAATGAGTGAAGTGAGCAGCACAGCACCTTCGTATGTTCAAGACTCAGATAGCTACCAGTGTTGGGAGTCATCATTCACAGGGGCCGTCTCAGCCGGGGAAGAGGACAGGAACAAAGAGAGAAAGAGGAGGAAGAGAAGAGGAAGTGATAAGCAAACAAACGTGAGAGTTATAAGCCACTTTTGTTTTATTTTGAAAACCGTATGACCTACTGGCTTATTCAGGAAGCAGGCAAGAGATTCCCTTATGGTGAAAAAACTAAATCTTTAATTGTCTGACTAATAGAACTTGTGTTTTTGCAGTTAAGGATTTGATTTAAATAATTTGTGCATGTTTTTAAATTTCAGAGGCCCCCTCTCCCGCTTCCCACCCAGGAGGGTACAACAGCCAAGAGAGCAAGGACACATGGTGAGTGATAATAGGCCATAATAGGTTCCTTTTTATTGTTGTCAACATATTTCTGTTTCCTTGGAAACATTGTTTGGTGTCAGGCCAAAAGAGTTTATCTGTTCAATTCTAAAGCGCAGGTAAATGAATACACTTTAGCCTGAAAACATTTGGTGGCCAACAGCTGCTGAAGTGAGTTTCTGAGAGCTACCTATTATGTAATCTTATCACTTAGACAAGCGTAGGAGTGTTGCTGCTTTAGCATTTACCTTCTGTCTGTATCTGCTGGCGCCACAGACGAAGAGTGACTCATTCACAGCAGTGTAGTACAGTTTGTTATTCCACCACTGCTGTTGGCCATTTTAAAAATGTGCATCAACCTTTTTATATGCAACAAGAAGAGGTTTTAATTCTGCGTGTTTGTTTGTTCTGTAGAGTCCATGGAGTTTAGTCTGGATGCAGATAGTCCCATCAACACTCCTGTGCTCGCATGCACTCCAGACTTTTACCTTTCTCACTGTGAGCAGGTAAAATACTTCTTTGTTAGAAAGTTTGCAACAGCTTCACTCTGTCATATTTGGCCTTCTAAGAAACATATTATTCTACATAAACAGTTCATAAATCATTCAGTGTCACTTACCTCTCCACATTGTCATGATGTTATTTTGGACGCAACGACTCCATAACAGTCTTACAGAATGGATTCATCCCCCCGTGGCTTTGCCTTGGTGCTCAGTAATGTGACCTTTGACACTTGTACTGCTCCTGAACTTGACCCACGGAAGGGAGGTGAAGTGGATGACGAAGTTCTCAGGAAGGTCTTTACAGAGCTGGACTACATGGTTACTGTCCACAGAGACCTCACTGCTGAGGTACCACTCACACAGACATAATCACATTGTGAGTTTATAGGATGTTATTTGAAACATGAACCATCACATGTAGTTGAAAAACATAGACAAAGGGCTCTGTAGAAGGGGGAGTAAGGAAAGAAAGAAAGATAAAACATGTTGACCTCAATATTCTTTCTCAAAGACACACAGAGTCTAGAGAAACCTTGACTTTAAATATAAATGACACTGAAATTTAGAATGAGCTATACAACTAGATCATTACCATAACAAACACTGAAGTATTAAAAACAATGTGGACAGATCTAGATTCTGGTTTATCCATCCATATTTTTCGTGATTCTTTGTTCTTCATTTAGGGTATGAGAACATGCATTGAGAATTTTTGCAGACAACCAGACCACCGGACAGTGGACAGCTGTGTGGTGTGTCTGCTATCTCATGGGGTCGAAGGAGCAATATATGGCACAGACGGACAGCTACTGCAGGTGCGTTCTTTATTTCCTGTGAACGTGCAAGCTCTGTTTTGTGTATGTATTTGTTTTTATGTCTATTTATTATTCATTTGCGGTACTCTTCAGAGCTACTGAAAAGAAATGTCATTATGATGTGCACTGCAAGGTGGATATTATGAATAACAATAAAGTTTTTTTTATCTACATATTTTAAATATTTTTTGTTTATGTATATAAAATCATACAAGGCTAAAGATACAATTCCCTTTCAGATATTTAACTTGTGCTACGTGTGTCCCTTGATCATTTTCAGCTTGACTGGGTGTTTGAGGCCTTTGACAATGCACATTGTCCGCTACTTCAAAATAAACCAAAGATGTTTTTCATCCAGGCCTGCAGAGGGGGTAAGATTGTGCAATTGTGCCGTCATCATGGGGGAAAGTCAGAAGCAATCGTAACACACAAAGTGTTTTTTAAGAAACTACACAAATATCTTAGCAAGTTTTAGAATCTTGGCTACATCTTGAGACCACCGAATAGAGAGAGAAGAGAAAAGATGGCAGCCTGTCCCTCCACATGTCCAGATGCTGTATGCTCCCAGTTAATTAGTCAGTGTCTACGATGAAGGTTATAGCCTGATCACACTGCTGATGAGACCCCTGACAAATCCTCAGATCCCACAGGACAAATTTTAATTAATGTCATAATTTTCCTGGCTCCACCACTGAACTTACTACAGGTATTATATTAAAAGGCCAGTGCCTCTCCAAAAAGCTTCAGTGAAAACACATTATTGTACTATTTCAATGTTCAGGGTTTGATAGCCTTGTAAAAATTACCTTCAGTAGTTGTAAATCTATTTGTCTGAATTGAATTATTTACATAGATTGAGCAGGCTGGACTGTGCAGGCTTTTCTGTTGACAGTTTTTTTTTTTTTTTTTTTTTTTTTTTACCAAGGCTGCTGCTATCCCACAACTAAATTAACACTGTGGTTAGATAATTTGGCTTTCAGATTTTGGTTTATCACAGAAAGTTGACGTGCAGTGTGTGTTAATGGGCATGACACAAACTGTTATGCTGCTTTCTCTTGGATTTACTCAGAGGTCACACTGTGTTTTTTCCAGGGCTGCAGACAAGCCCACTTAAGTCGGAACAAAGACTTTAATAGCCAAGACAATTGCAAAAACAACTATGCCTCAAGACCCAAGAGTGACTTCATTCTTGTTTTTTGCACCACATATTTAAGAGAAAAGTTATCATATATTAGAGCGTAAATTCAAATCTTCTTGTCTTTCAGACGAGATGGACTGTGGAGTGGAGCAGATAGACGGACCTGCCAGGACCTGCTCCCCAAGTTGTGAGCAGGGAGACTCTGGCAGGGAAGGACAGGGGAATGAAGACTCCAGACAGAGAGAGGTCATGGGGAGGCCCAGAATTAAACTGCCCCAGCGCTCTGACATGATCTGTGGCTTTGCATCTCTCAAAGGTCAGAAAATTTGTAAGTTTATCCCTTTTTACTATTCTGGGATGGAGTTATCTGTGAAGTTCAAAAATATTATTTTGTTGTATCTTATGTAATGTGTGGACAATTTAATTTAGTCAATGAAGCAACATTTCAACCATGAAAAACAAACCAGTTCTACCAGTTCTGGAAAAAAGCTGAACATTGTTTCTGTTGAATTTGATTTTTCTTCTCATCTGTATTAAGCCCTGATTGTGTGATCTCCTCCTTCCTTAAGGCACAGCAGCCATGCGAAACACCAAGAGAGGATCCTGGTTTATCCAGGAACTTAACACAGCACTTCGCCTTCACGCCAAAGACACACATCTTGCAGACATCCTGGTGCAGGTGAACATAAGTGTCCTTTCCTTCTACATACTGAATGCACAATGCAGAATTATGTTCTCATGGCTGTAATTTTGTCCTCATCCGTTTTTCCTGCCCATCTCTAGATTAATGGGCGTATCAAGGAGAGAGAGGGTTATGCCCCGGGCACTGCCCACCATCGCTGCAAAGAGATGTCAGAGTTCACCAGCTCATTGTGCAAAGACCTCTACCTGTTCCCCAAGTACCAGCCACAATATTGATATATACAAAAATAAGCACGCGCTTATTAACACACACAAACCACCTTTCCTTGTATCAGCCTCTCAACAAGGCCAGATAGCTGCTCATACCACACCAGTTAATTCCAAACACTGAGACATTCCTCTTTTTCATGACTTCACATCCAAACAGAGGATTTATTCATTCATATTTCCTGTGTAAATACTGCCACAAATGTGTGCACTCACACAGACCTTGCCACATACAAATTAGTATACAGTTTATGCATTTATCAGTGCGCCTGTGTCTATGCCAGTTAAGTTTTAATCCTTTTTATTACAGACAAATTTATTTTTTTGTTTTCCTAAAGCACAGATAAAAACTTCTCTTTTAAAACTGTATTTTGTACACAAATCTATTTTTGTGGCTTTATTTTGTATGAAAATGTTTTTATAAGGATTTTTAATCCCATTATTCGTTCTCTGTACATAACAGTTTTTACCATTTGTTGTTTAAAGTGAAATGGCAGGCAGGGGGCAGCACAGCAGAGAAAAATTCATATCATTACTCCGCCCCTGCAGTTCCAAATTATCTTTACGGCCATGATAATTGAAGATAACCTTTATTTAAGTTACAGCTGCATTGACATTGTTGCTTTAATTTAAATGCTCTTATCTAAGTTGTTCACATTTTTTTTCTTCCGCACCTAGTCGGCGTATGAAGCCGAAAACACCTACAAAGCAGCTTTAAAAAGAGATGTAACTTTTTGCTGTTTCTTTCTTTGGTCAAGTTTATGGAACCCGCAAAAGAAATTTTAGCCTCAAAGTTCAAGCCACCTACTGATACTTTGTTACTGTAAATCTGTCAGGGTGGTGGGCTAATGTGGTGCTTCTTTTGCATTATACACCTACTGTATGAACTTTGACTCCTAATGGTGTTTCTCCAAATGCAAGTGGAGCACACTTGGTGCCCTTTACTGTATTTTGTAGGTTTTTTTTACTTTATCTGATGCAGTACGGACAAAATATGTATTTTCATGTCTTCCACAATTAGCAGTTTCCCAATGCTGTCTCTGCCATGTGAGAATAACCTATTACAAAACTTTAAGCCTATCATGGTGCATTCATAGTATATTGTATAATTTTGACACCTCCACACTCTGAGAAAAAAATCTATTTTTTTAAGGCGGTGTGAGCACTGTGTTAATTTCCAACAGTGTTCTAAAGAAAAGAATATATGGTTGAAACAGTATTGATTATTAACTATCTATAAACACAAAAGACATGTTTAAGCTCACTGTGAGGTGCTCGTGATAGAGTTTACTGGTTTATCAGTAAGGAATCTACTCACTCTTCCCCTGGTTATTGTGATGAGGCAATATCATCAGTGGAGCCACGTAAAAGAGTAACTTTCCTGCAGGCTGAGTTCTGGAAGTTAACATCTGCTCCAGGTTTTGCTGAAGTGCAGTGAGTGTTTGGGCGTGTGGTTGTGGAGAAATTTTCATTTCTGTCAACGCAAATGAATGCAAATATACTGTACAATAAACAGGCCATGTTTTTGTAAGCAAGATATATTCATGTATTTTTATTTCCTTAAAGCTCCATGTGCACACATGGATTTCAGGATGCATACATCTGGTTTAAGCTGAGGCTTGCAGAGTGAATGTGTGGGGCCTCTGCACAATGTGGACAGCGGCTGCTCCTGTGCATACTACGCTTTATTTGATCCTTCTTGTTGCTGTGTTTGTGTGTGTTGTTCCCGGCGTACAGCCTGTCCTCTCCATTCTCAGGTATAGTATAACTATCTCCCCACTATTCCGCTGTGCTCAGGTCCCTCCATGCTGTGACTGGGCCGTATGTATCTCCCTTGTGCTGCCTGCTGCCCAGTGATAATGTTCTTAGTGTATCAGATAGAGGCCCAGCCAGCTGTCCACAGTCATTCTCCCATGACACACACACTTGCGAGCGCACGGCGGCGGTCAGAGTAACACATTTCTCTCTGGCCTCCGGTGTAGCTGTGAGATTAGTCTGTTATGTGTTGGCGTGTGGTGCACAAAGCAGGGTGGGGTTAAGGGAGCTATGTGTGTCTGTGTGTCTTTGTGGTTTCCATAATGGCTGCCTGTCTCATCAGCATGAGAAGAAAACCGAGAACTTGAGTGCTCTATAAGGATTTAAATGAACTTGTCAAAGTGAGATATGCTTTTCCTGGGGGCCCCGGAGCTGTGTTGGTTTACCCCCAAGGCCTGTGAGCGCTTCAGCTCTGAGTGAATGATGTGCAGCACACCCTCACTCTGCCCACCTTTTGTGTTGGCTCCAGATCATATCTGAGGTTAAGCAATTTGGAGACCAATTTACTGTTTTGAGCATTTTTAGGGTGTGTGTTTTCAGCCCCACCACTCATCCCCGAGGGAGGTCTGCCGCAGCATGTGAGTGTTATGGGGATTGCCTTGCATCATTGGCTGATAAGGTGTGAGCTGTCATAGGGGTGTCGTGTGCACCTTCTTGCTCACGTTGCAGGGGCAGCCCTGTGGGGGGTGTGGGGGGGGGGGCACCGTTCCAACCCCCACCCTCACCACCCCTGTCCAAACAAGAACAGTCCATCCAAACACACACACACATCTAATGGCTGCCTGGAAGGGAGGGTGCTGCTAAGGGCAACAAGTCGTGTGTGTGCATGTGTGAGTGTGTTATTAGGTGTCTGCAGTTCTAATAAAGGAAAGCGCTGCGTCCTTCACTCCCTCATGAGATGGCTTTACTCTGCTTTGTCTGCCTGTCTAATTTGTGTTTGTGTGTCTGTCAGTCCTGCAGTGGAGCTGGATGGCTCACAGCCTCTGGACAACCTGTAGAAGAGCCCAGCTGGGAAGGACCTCGTCTGTGTGTTTTGATCATCTCTACGTGTTTCAGTGTGTTTGAGAATATCGGCTTTATGAGGGAGTAAGAAACTTAAGAAGATGTTTGCGTGTTTATTTCACCTGCTGTAAAGTGTGTATACAGTATATAAGTGAGAGAGAGAGAGTGCGTGTATGGTGTTGCCCACACTACTGGAAATGCTGGGGTGTCCAGCGAGGTTATTTTTGGATCAGTGACAGCGTGTCAATGGCTGCAGATGCGTCGCAAAGGAAGGCTCTGAGATACCAACAGACCCTGGTAGGACTTTATCCAATCTTCCTTTACCTGCCTGCCTGTCTGTCGTCCCATCTGTCTTTTAAAACGACCTTCCTTCCCCCCTCATTTGATGTCCCTTCACCTGCCTCTCCATCATCTGTCCATCTACCTACCTGTCACTTAATCTTGTCCGACTATCTTTTAGTGCTCATTCTCTTCTTCCCCCAATTCTTTCATGCATAAATTTCATTATATTCCTCCCACGATTCATTCTGGTCCATCGTTTTTATCTGTTGCATCCTTCCCTATTAACAGCAGCACTTTGAGCGTTCAGCCAAAGACCTCTCAATGGCCTTGTTTTGAATCAATAGCCTTCATCTCAGTAATCTCCCGCCCCCTCCTCTGTCCTATTCTTGAAAAAGTTTTCTGCAACTTTATACCAAGCAAATTTGTACAGCCCTTCAGCACATTTTCTCATGTGATTTTACACTACCCACGTTATGAATCAGTGAGTAAAGGCGATAATTAAAATGGATTTTTACTTATCAGAGAGAAAGAGAGAAACACCGGTTTGGTTCTCAAAACTCAAAGGTGTGAAAACTCACAAGGTCTTGTATTTGTCTTTTGTTATTATTATTTTTATTTTTTGCTTTTTCTAGATTATTAACTAAAGAACATAGCTTCCATATGACCTTTTTTTTTCTTGCCTTCTCTAGCTGCAGTCATTGCTGTTTTCATGTGCTGGTAGATAAAAATACCTATATACAGGAAACCTGAGCAGACAGGTTAGATGTACTTGTTGAGATGAAGTCATGCCACTATATCCCCGTGTTCATCTGTTTAAATACTTATCCTAAACGAATCCTCCCCAGAGCATCTTGAGATGCTCGGTGTTGTTATACCGCCGCTGCCTCATTTATTTTATTTTCTCTCCGATCACACTTGTTCTGTGGAGATGACTCACAGCATCAGAGGGTTTTTCAGAGGGTGATTTGAGGCATTGCTTTTATGTCCAAGGTTTTTCAAGGGTCATTCTCTGCTAAATTTATTAGGAATAATAAAAGGAAAAAATTACAAACACATGAGTGACTGAGGTTGGAGCAGATGGGGTGTGCGTGGATGTGCTAAAGCAGCCTGAGCAACTGTCAATGTGAAGAGGTGCAGTGAAAGAGTGTCAGCTCCTCTTCTCCTTTGAGAGGATGGATGATTGCCCAAAGCAAAATCTCTAATCCCTAACCCTTCTGGAGCCTCTTGGGAAGCTCATGGGTCAGATATAAATAAGAAATCTCAATTAATCAAACTATTTACAGGCTTAATGTCTCTCATATAAAGTCACGTCTTTCAGGTGTAAAAGCTGTGATGGCGTCTGTGTCTGCGAGAGGAAATTAGAGCCTTGAAGGATTTGAAGAGCTGTTAATAAATCACGCTAATATAATTTATTTATTGATCAGGAGTCAGATAAAGTAGCATTTATTTTCAGGTTGACAATTAAGCTGGCTAAGTCTTCGCAGATGCACACTGGAGATGAGAGAGAATGTTAGATGGCTGCATTTTTAATAGTCTCAGCAAGCATAGAGGTTTATTCCCGGTTAGATTTGGTTTTTAGATTAGGTTTTCAAATTTACACAGAATTCAACTCTTTTTCATCGTTTTCGTGAGGACCAGCTTGACACTGAAATGTGGTCAATCCTATTAAAACAGGGCTTAACCTTTAGTTTTACTTTTATTATACAGTACAGATTGCACAAACATGTGCAGTCATATGAATAAGACAAATAAAGGAAATAAAAATGGTATCATTCAGTAAAAATAAAAAAAAAACAGAACGAGAGAGTAAGATATGCTTTATTTAACAGGTCAATCTGCAGGACAGAAATGTGTAATTTTGTCTTAATGTAATAATTGAAATAAGAGAAAAATAAGCTCAACTGAAATGATAATTATTACTTAATTCTTTAAATGCTGAATTGTTCCTTGCCTTTCAAGAAATTTATTTTTTTTTTCATATTCCGCTGACCTGCTGTGCTCTGATTTAATTATTTAATAGCTGTAATTTCCTGAGTTTAGTAAATACTGTCTAATTATTAACTGCAATCACTTTATATATATCTACCCAATTTAATCCCAGCATAATAACTTTCAGTTTGTAGTGGCATTGACAGGAATGCTCAAATGAATGTAGTTCAGCACGACATCACATTTAACTATGATAATTATGCAAAATACAATTTATTTTACTTTATAATTTCTAACATTGTCACCCAAAAGGGAAACTAAGAGCAGGCTTAGTGCATTGGATCACTATTTGTGTGGTCATTATTACATTACATTATTACATTATTAACTCTTTGAAGGAGATAAAAAAAAAAAATAAACAACTTTAAATTTTATCCCGGTTTTAACTCAGACAGCTGGAAAAAATTTAACCTGCAAATAACCAAATTAATACTTGCTGGGGTCGCTAACTTCTGTTAATTGCTTCCGAGGCACACAGCTGTTGTTGACCCTTGACCTTAACAAGGAGGAAGCTCGTCCTGTGGCCTCATGTCACGCTGACAGACACTCTCCAGTCAAGTGGCACTAACAGATAGCTGCTGCTGTGTATCTCGCTGGATGCGCGTTAAATTATATGTGATGGATGCAGCTAAAAATCAGGTTGTGTGAGGGGACAAGTTTCAATCTGTGAGAATGTCAACAGCAGTGAAATTGATCTCATAAGTCTCAAATGTTACAGGCTACTAAAAGAGATGATGTTCACCTTCCAAATGTCTCACAGACTGAAATGGCTGGGCTGTAGACGATTAAGCCATTAAATTTCATATGATATCTTAGTCACTTGATGCGTCTTTTCAATTACAGAGGCGGCGGTAAAGTAATAATTAAACTCCTAGCCGTCATATGAATAGCTACAGAATGAAACACCATGTCAAAGTTGCAAATGAGTCAATAACGTTTTTTTTGTTTTTCTTTTTATAAAAGGTTAAAGACCTCGGTGTGTCTGTACAGCCGGCCTCCTGGGACAGACGGCCTGAAAGAGACAAACAGCGTGAGAGAGGCAGAGGTGTGGAGAAGTGTGTCAGTGAACATTGGGTCACACTGCTGCTAAATTTATCCACGAGTAAGGTTTCACTTCAGGGCTGGGGGGGGATTGGATGGATGGGGACAAGGGGTGGTGAGAGGGAAAGTTTCAGGGGGAAGAGTAGGAAACATAAAGGCTCAAATGTGGGTTAAAGAGCCACCAATTACTGGAGTTTACTCAAATCGGGATCTCATCGCCCAAAAGTGTCTTAAGGCTGAGATGATCTCAACTCAACGCGTTTTTGGGGAATGGGACCCAGATCATAAGAGACTGCTGCAATTCTCCTGTGGTCGCTGGACATAATGAGGCCTGGGCTGCAGTGCTTCAGCCAATAGCTCTCCAATAAATCATAACCAGGAATTATTTGGAAGAAAAGATAAAAAGGTGGAATGGCTAAAAATGTATGAATTGGATTCACTTTTGATAGGAGGCAAAATAATCACCATCATGCTATGATGTTAAAATCAAACAATAATATTGTCAAATTTAAGAGCGTTGGGTTGCCTTGAAGGATTAATGAAATAAAACACAATATAACCACCTTCAGTGGTTTGAATCTTATTAAGGCCGTTTGCTGCATGTTGTTTCACATCTTTGTTTCCTCTTAAGAGCATAAAAGAAAAACATACCACTAACTATTAAAAGTAACAGTAATAAGCAGCAAGAAGTCGTTACTCTACAATTTAATGAGGTCTTTTATGAGAAGGAGAAATGTTTTCAAATGGTTCAATTAAACTAGAATTTGAACGTTTCTCGGATATTGAAAGCCGCTTTGACCCATCCATTTTCCGGTTTGCTGTGGTATATCCCAGCATGCATCAGGTTAAAAGCAGGGGAAATATGCTGTACAAATAAGAATCTAACACATTTGTCTCTGGGCTAAAGGACTCTGCATAATGCTGAAACTAAATTGAAATGAATTATTGTTGCTTCCATGCTGCCAGCATGGCTCTACATTTAGTAGCAGCAGTATTTGCCGGTGACAAGAACAATCAATCTCACTACACTCAAAGGTAAATTCAGCGCTACAGGGTCAACAAACCGACTGAACCCTGCTGCTTTTCAGATAAATTTAAACAATATCCTGCAGGGAATAATAACGGGGAGCTGTCTGGTCCCCAAGGACCCAGAAATCATGTGAAAATATCTGGGTCAAAACAGAACAGCAGATAGTGACCCACATTGGAAAACAGCTGGACTGACAAAGGTAAACCCAAGAGTCCAACTAATTCACCATCAGCTTGATCCTACCAATGCTGTCTATCCTAGAACAAGTCTGTATGATGGAAGATGGACCTTACTTTTCTTAACCAGGTTATTTAACTTTTTTAAGTGTGCAACAAAAACACGGTAAATTATGCGTCCTCATTAACTAACTTTTTGGGATTACTTTAACTTAATAATTAATGAACATATTTGAAAACTCACAGCCAAAAAATTTGTTATGTATAAAAACAAATGTTTGCCAAAAGACATGATCCTTCATTGTCCCAGAGCCCAGTTGGGCATTAGTAAAGCATCTCGTCTATGCTGAAGGCATTTAAAGTATAGAGCAGTATTATCCACCCGATCCCACATAATGTTAGTGTGGGCATGGTCGCTCAGTAGGTATCACTTTCACTCCTTAAGCATGTGTCCTTCCTGCCTGCCATCATTTATGATTCTGTTGCAGGATTGAGCAGGAATCTGCTGGATCGGCTGCATGACAAGGAATCTACCCCAGTGAATTAAGAGCTGCTGACAATTTATTGTCAAGCCTCAAGTGTCTGTATTAACCTCTGCTCCTTTTCCCCCGTGTGTGTATGTGTGTGTGTGTGTGTGTGTGTGTGTGTGTGTGTGTGTGTATGGGCCATTGGCCATACCTGTCAGTCACTGAGGTCCATACTTTACGGAGGCAGCAGGTAACAGGTACAGTCTCTGTAAGTCGCTCTGCCAAAGACAGGAAAGGACAGATTTTAGAAAAAGATATCCAGAGAAGGAAGTGCAGAATATTAGAGACAAAGAAGAGAGTGAGCAGAGACCTGCAGGAGAAGCAGCTTACAAGATGAGGGAACGGATCAACACTTTTGAGACAGTTCTGAATGTAGATCAGTTTCTGGTAAGGTTGACTAATTTCCATATTGAATTCATTATCTTCCTGAAGTTGGAGCAGGATTCATGTATGTTTGGCTTAAATGAGAGGCAGCGTTTTCACTGTTTTTGACTTGTTTGTTGACTTTAAACTTCAGATTTCACACTATGGTGGGGCTAAATTTAATGTAAACCAGCTTTAAAAGAGGATAAAAAGGCCACCAAGGGTGATTTTTCCTGGACTACTTGGTGTGAAGCTGAACCACAGGCTCGTACGTAGCACATGGAAATTTACAGTTTGCTTTATTTTTCTCCTTTGGCTGCGCCGACATGCCTTAATTAGAACATGACAGCTTGAACAGTGTTTGGACGAGGCATGGAAATGTTATTGTGCTGGTTAATTAGTGTATGCACATGGAGACATGCGCTTGTGGAATTTGTGTGTGTGTGTGTGTGTTTTGGGGGGGTGGGGGGTAAATCTCCTGATCTATCCATCAGTGAATGGGTCAGATTTTATCATTAACCTTGCGCTAAAGGACAACACTATATTGTTGTAAAGCCTCACAACACAAACACACACGCACACACTCACTGTGCTTAAGAAGCCACACCAACACACACAGATATTTATGAATATACATTGCTGACTCCCTCTCATAAGGGACGCTGGAATGTGCTGTTATTTTTTTAATTAAATCTCAATGTCACGCTGCCCTCCAACCTCTGTATCTATTAGCAGCTCTCAGTGCCACTGAAGCTCTCTCGCCCCATTACTCACTCCCTCTCCTTCTTCTTTCTACAAGCTGATTTCTCCTTTTTGTTTGCATTGGAAGTTGTTTCCTTCCCCTTTCTAGAGCTTTTACGATACAGATTACCTGGTTAAGCCTGCTCATAAAAGGGAATCCCTAAATTAACTCAAAGCTCCTGACAGCTCGCTGGAAAACTGTAACACAGGCTTTTTATTCCGCGTGAAAGTGAGGGAAGGAATGGTTTGCCATCTTCTATCTTTTCTCATCCCGTGAGATCTACAATAAGCACAGCAGTAAACACTCGAGTTCTCGCAGTAGACCGCAAGAAACAAGCAATAAGAAGGAGTGCCAGTGTCAGAGCTGTACAGTAATGCCCGAGTACTTTAGCGTGTTTTAGAGAGACCTGAGGGGAAAAAAGGCAGGAAGAAGTCAGAGCCACAAACGAATGTAGAGGGAATTTTGCTGTGAAAAATCAGTTGGTAAAGGAGGAGGAGAGGGAAAGGGAGGTGGGGGGCGGCAGGGGTGCTGCACGTCCTCTGGTGTTCTTGACTTGGCATGGGAAGGTCACTGACTAGTTAAAGAGCACAAAGATGGCAGCAGCTGGGCTCAGAGCGTGTGAAAGCTGGAAAACGCTGGTTACGGCTCTCATTTCTGGGCGCTGTGTGGCTCAGATGGACGTTGGTTCAAGGTTAAATGGTGACACAGAGGCAAACAGTGATGAGAGATGGAGACTGAACAAAGTCAGCTTTCAATGTCGCTCTCACACCATCAGATCTCCGTCTTTTTTTCCCCCCCGTTTCATTATTTATTTTTATTTAATGGCAATATATCTGGTTTGAAACTAAAAAAGCTTCTTTTTTTTTTTACATTTCAATCCATCATATTTTTTTGATTCAAAGAAAATAACTACAGATTTATCACTGAATGCCGACCCTCGCCTGAATATTTTTCCCATGTACTATAAAATACAAACCTTGAACTCTGTTTAACAGCCAAAGTTATTGTGTTTTTTGCTCATTTGGTTTATTGTCCAATTAGTTTTATTTAAAGATGCGAGGGAAAATCCAGTAATGCAATATGTTTTCCTGAAAATATTGTTTATGAAACGGATTTTAATCTTATTTGGCAGGGACCTTGGAAGTAAAACATAAAACAGCAGCTCTTTGGCTCACCGTGTGAACAGTGCACAGGTTTCTTTTGTTACTGTACCTGCTTTTGATGGCGTCTGGTGCCAGCTCCTGTTTGATGATGCTGATGGATTAGTTCTTTGGTGTTAATGTGTAGTGCAGCGGTGGTGCTGGTGGAGCTGCTGGTGGTGTAGAGGGGGTCTGCAGTGTGGGACAGGAGACAGAACAGGCACACAACTCTTGCTCCATCATGCTGAAGACAACTGATGGGGAACAGGTAAAGTCAGCAGGACCAAAGGCTCCATCTGCTCTGTTTTGTTTCTTAGTTGCCAAACTTACGATCTCTTACGTTTAAGTGCCAGAAGTTTTTGTTTTATCTGATCATATAGTTAGACTACATTTTTTCCAAATATAGCTTTAATGTGTTTTATGCAACAACATGCAGTGTAACTGTTATGTGTTAAATTTTTTTGGTACATTTCTGCAATTGCAAAATAACTTCATTCCTTTATTTAAAAAGTTAAAGGTTCATTTACCTCAACAGCCCGTTTTCTAATAATTAGTCTGGTTTTAACTTTTGTTTGTTTGTTTGTTTGTGTGATAGATATATTTTTTGTATTTTCCATTGGTGGCCATATACATTTTATATTTTCCTAAGAAAAAAAAATACTTCTGAGGGCCAAATAATTTTATTTAGTTGTTGGTTCATACCATTTTGGAGCAAATCAGAAGTTTGTGTGTGGTTACCTTTAAAAGCTAATATTCAAGGCAAAACTATAGAAAGATTGCAACCCAGGTAGTTCATATCATATTATCCTGAGCTCTCTCACACATGAGAAAAAGACAATTTGTTGTTTGTTTTTTTGTTTTTTTCCCTTTCTTTCTTCCCGAACAATTCTGCTGTTGTCCATTTATCCAAAGAATTCGGGTTTTGACTTTCGAACTCTGGCTGTGTCTTGTTCACGGAGACAAACTCTATCATTCTGGCAGCAAACCAAACTAATCCCATGGAATTATTAATGGAAATGATATTCAATCAACTCGTTGAATAATGCATTCAAATGGATAATAATGGTTTGTATGTCACACCGAAGGTCATCATTGACCGCCTGTCATCTCAAATTTGACAGCATCAGTATGAGGGCAACACATTTATTGGTTTGTGGTTCGTTGTGTTTAGCGAGTTTTAAAATAACCTGCTAGACACTTTAGTGAGGCTTCAGGAGTTTAACTGTATGACCAGCTGCTATGAAGTGTATTCATGTATTAATTATAAACTTTCTATATCAGTCACATCTCGTGGCTGTGGCCACATATTACAGTGGACCTCGTGTGCAAAGCAGTTTTTGTGCGCGTAAATTGACAAGTTTCAAGAAAACGCATTTCACCAACCTGGCCTTCTCAGAGCTTTTTTATTCCGATTGTTTTATGTTATTATTGGTGGTCACATTTATGTGCCGTTACTTGAGTTTTGGTCGTGGTAGGGCCCGTACAGTTGTGTCAGCGCTCCTTCCCTGTGTGAACATGAGACAGAAATGTGTGGCAGCCAGCCCCCTCTGTGATTTAGCATCTTGCTTTCCTGTGAGCTGGGATCCATGTGATCTGTAGGTTTCAGTTGCACGTCGTCGCTGCACCTGAATCTTCAGTATTTTACAGCCTGAGCGCAGTGCAAACTGATCACACTGGCTCACAAGGTAGTGTCATGTTTTCTGAGGCATGTGCACCAGTGTGTATGTGTTAGTGTATCATTGCGTGTGTGTGTGTGGATGTTTCTCTGGTTGTAGGTGTAAAGTGCACACGTAATCGGAAGGGGAAGATGTGGCATGTCCCCTCTTCCAGGATCTCTTCCTCTGGCTCCTTTCCAGCCCCAGGCTCTTCTCAGGGAGGGGATTTTCCGATCTCTATGCCCATTTTGTCTATTTCTGTCCGCCAGGGTATTCAGGTTGATGTGTATCCCTTACACACACACGCCAAACTCCCCCTATCTCTTTCTTGTTGTCTCAAGATTCTGGATCTACTTTTATCCTTCACCCAAGTCTCAGTTGTCAGTGGTATTTCTCCTTCTCTTCCTTCTTCTCCTGTCTCCTCTCTGATTGTGGTCCAACAAACATATGATTTCTTGATGTGGTTCTTTTTGTTTTGCAGCTCATTGTCTGCGTTTGGCTTTGTTCACAGCTGTATGGTGAGTACAGGG
The DNA here is from genome assembly GCF_900963305.1 of Echeneis naucrates. Classification (NCBI taxonomy): domain Eukaryota; kingdom Metazoa; phylum Chordata; class Actinopteri; order Carangiformes; family Echeneidae; genus Echeneis; species Echeneis naucrates. The sequence continues at coordinate 16,246,353 of NC_042516.1, forward strand.
AGCAGCTGGGGAGCTTTGCTCGACGGGAGGCTGCCCGTTTGCTGACAGAGAGACAATGGAGGAGACAGGCTGGGGACAACACCGCAGCCTCAGGCCGAAAAGACCACGGCCGAAGGCATCATCATCACCTTCTGACCTTAGAGTCGCATCACAGCCACGTCTCATTTACCAAGAAACCTCGTCCCTACTCCAAATGCCAAGGTGACCAGCAGGGATGTGCAGTGTAGTTAATGACAACAAAAGGTTGTCTTCGATGGTGTTTCCATGATCGTGCTTTAGCTGCCATGATGCTCCAGTTACCAGGGTACCCAGGTGACAGAAGTGGGAATTCACAAAACCCTTTCATTTTACTTTTATTCCTCTGCTTTTCCAACACAACGTCGAGTGCATTTCTTTAATTATTGGTTACTCTGCTGAGTATGATAAGTACAGAAAATTGGATATGCTGCAGTTTAATAGTGCTGCCATCCTCATTTCCAATTGAATCCGTTAATTTTTGAATAGTATATTACATCTTCTGTCTCCACCTCATGGGAGAGGAAAAATACTGAACTGTCAACCTAAAAGTAAAGACATTTGACTATACCGTGTCTAAAATATAGTATATAGAGTCAGAATAAAATGGCCAACATGCATTTGTTAAAACCACAAGAGGACATGACCTCGGTCAATGGTGAAATTTACAATTACTCACAAATTTAAGGTAGTAATACTTATTACTAATTATTACTTAGGGTTAGTACTACTTAATACTAATTTTCTTCCTTCAGCAAAATGGTTCAAACACGGACTGTTTTACAATTTCCTTCCTTTCCAAGCTTCCATCCATTTGTAAAGGCGCACTGATGCTGAGCTTCATGATAACTGTACCTATAATTACAGTTAGTGATTCCCTCTCAGGCATTTTTGGAATAACTAACTGTCAGTGATGAAATCCGGTGATGAATGGCTTCAAGATGAATTATTAATTTCATCTCCGTCCCAGACTGTTTGGCTCGTGTGCGGCGGTACATACTGACCAAGATGGGGGAGGACTGGATTTTCCTGGTTCTTCTGGGACTGACTATGGCGCTGGTCAGCTGGAGTATGGACTACGCCAGCGCCAAGAGCCTGCAAGGTATGACGCGAGTATTCCTGTCAAATTCACTGTTTGATAACAAAAGGATTTCAGTTTCTGCTGTGAATAACTATTCCATTTCTGCATCCTGTTTCTTCTTTTATTACTGCTGTTTTTATCTCTTTCAGCCTATAAGTGGATACACGGGGAGCTTAAGGGCAATGTGGCGCTCCAATACCTCGCCTGGGTTACATATCCCATGATCCTTGTCATGTTCGCCTCGCTGTTCTGTCACCTGGTTTCTCCACAGGCCATTGGTGAGCTCTTCACCACCCATCAGCCTCACTTCTCCTCTTCAACAACAGTTTTTCCAGTTTCTGCCTGAAGGATACAGTAATATTAACCTCTATATGTTTACTTCCTGCATTCACCGTCAACAAACCTTTAGTCTCCCTCTCTGTCTTTCTTGGGTTTTTTCCTCCAGGTTCTGGCATCCCTGAGCTGAAAACCATCCTAAGAGGTGTAGTCCTGAAAGAATATCTGACCCTGAAGGCCTTTATAGCTAAGGTCATTGGCCTGACTGCTGGCCTGGGCAGCGGGATGCCGGTGGGCAAAGAGGTAAACAACCCTCCTTAACACTTCTTTGCTTGCTGGGTCTTGCTGTGTCTCTATCACGACCCATTGATCCAGCACCCTCATTGTCTTGCTCCCCTCCTTCTTTTTGCATCACTCTATCTCTTCCTTCTCCAAGCTTGGGTGATAATAAATCATCTTTTGTCATGTTTTCCTCTCTCACACCTCTCATGGGATTGAGGCAAATTATTCAAGTCCTCAGCGAAGGAGTACATCCATTTTCCCTATTTCAGTAGCAGGGCTGCTGTCACATCCAGCATTTATCCCGTGCTTTATCTGTCCTGATACAACACGTCCCAGTTTAGACTCTCTGTTTTACAGACAAGAGTCAGTCCCTGTGAACGCAGCATTACACACATCTGTGTCAGTGATTTCCTTCCATCACTTCCAGGGTCCATTTGTCCACATCGCCAGTATCTGTGCTGCAGTGTTGAGTCGACTGATGTCCATCTTCTCTGGCGTCTATGAGGTAAGCTGAGGCCCTGACCAAAACGTACATTCCCCAAAAGTCTCATTTATACTTTACAGTTCATGCACTAATGGATGTGGAATACAATTTTTTCCATCATAACTTGCTTTGTCTTTGTTTTAATAAAAGGGCTCCCACAAGCTCAAAAAACTCATTGCATTATTCAGATTTGAGCAAAATGAATGGACTTGCTCTGGCTATGCTAAGAACAAGGGATGGTAATGTTTATTAGCTGTGAGCTGCTTCCTCTCTCTGACCCAGACTCAAATACTCAACCATGTCCAAACTGAGTTATTATCGTCTTATCTTCTGTTCTACTCGAACTGTGAAGTTCACATTGGATTTAAAGTGAATTGCCCCTGTGAAAAGCCACCATCAAATCAAAGTTTGGAGACTTGTTTTGAAAATGACCTTGAGTGACCTTGAACATGCCATCTATATTCCTTCACTTCTATCAGCACTTTCCACTTGGAAAGGTCTTACATTACGTGAGGCCCCTGCCGTGTCTGAGGTTGCCAAACATGCCAGCTTTGAGTCCTTGAGATTCATTGAAAGGTCCTTGAATTTGATGTTGGAGAGGAAGTGGGAGCCCCATGCCTGTTTGCCCCCCCCCCCCCCCAAATCTGTCCGAGCCTGGCCCAATCCCGGTCCTCCCTTCCCCGCGCAGTTTCTCTTGTGTCTTTGTTTTTGTTCACCCCCTCGCGCCTCGCCTGTGTTTGTGTCTCACTGTATTAATAGTGTGATGGTAATGTCTGGCATGTGTATTAACAGAGACCTTCCTTATCCCTATCTCCCCCCTTTCCCTGTTCTCTTTACCCCCACCCACTCCCTTGACTCATTCATCCCTGCTTGTCGGTTGCCCCCCCCCCCTCTCTCTCTTTCTTCCCTCTTCCCTTTTCCACTTCCTCTCGTGACCCTTAACTCAAGAGCGGCACCCATAACCAGGACCTGTTGGTGTGTGCGTGTGCCGTAGGAGTTGCCACCTGTTTCGCTGCCCCCGTGGGAGGCAAGTCCCGGCCTGCTCTGGCACAGGTCTCTGGTCAGCTTTGTCCTCCTAAAACAACACCTGCAACACAAATATGGAGGTTAAAACCGACTTCAGACCAGTGTCCGGGGTCACCGCTTATTAATTCACTGCGAAATGAGCATTTGAACATGCAGATTAGCTTGATAACGACTCCACATGTGACCTTGAATTATGAGGTTCCTCCTGCTTATTAGGCAGCAAGTAGCCGGCTCCACACGTCTGTTTTGATAAATCACAGACAGAAAATGGTTTCTATAAAAAAATAATGCGTCATTCTCAAATGGACATCTGTGATTTTTAAAAGCTACATCGAACATCATAATTCAAGAAGGTTAACAATTGATTGAAATACTTCATGTCTGCAGCCTTTAATTTTTGGTCTGTGATCAGCGGCAGAGATCTGACTCGAAGGACATTGTGACCACTCACTTTGTTTCCTGATTCCTAATTGCTTCCTCTAAGTCTGATTGCTCTCATCACCCTGTGCATCCCCTGCTTTAGATTACTTTTGTGAGTTATTTTCCTTCTTGTTTCACTTTTTGTCACACTCTAGTGAGCATTATTTATTCACTTTATTCCATTTTGCCTCCTCTCTGTCAATTTTCCACGTGTGACTCCCCACCCTGTCCTTTTCCACCTTGATCTTATATTCTCTCTTCCTCCAACCCGCTCTCCTGTCTTTCTCTCTATGCTCTCGTTCTTCCATCACCTTCATTTCCCCCTTCATCATCTCATGCCTTTCATCCCCCTCTCCCTCACCCCTCCACTTCCCCTGCCTTTTCCCCTCCCTCTCTGTTTTCTGTGTCAGTAGAACCCTTACGGTTACACAGATATACTGACTGTTGGCTGTGCCGTGGGGGTGGGATGCTGTTTCGGCACTCCGCTAGGAGGTACTATACATCTGCACACCGCCCTTTACAAGCAGAATTACCACAGTTACCACTGAGGCTTTGCATGAAAAACTAAATTGCCAAAAATATTACTCTCTTGGTCTTCTTGATCTGATACGTAGTCGTATTTATTCAGTGACTGGAACAGATATTTCCCGATTTAAATCCTTATTTTAGTTTTAATTGGTCAAGGCAAAGCACTTGCACTTAAATGTGGTAAATTCTATGAAAATAATATAATCAATAATCCATGTACTTAGATAAGAGTTGTATGTTGGCTTATTGTTGCAGGGAGCTGTCACATTTATGCACATACCTGTGGATGTGTATATTTTAACTTTCAATGTTGCAGATTTTATCATTTGTTTTTCAATATATATTTTTCTTAGTCTAAGCTACTGAAAATAGTATTTTTTTGTTGTTGGTATTGAGAGGTAGGTATTGTGTTATTATACTGTACAGACATATTCACCATGTCCAAGTGTTGCACATCAAATCAAAATCAGTTAATAAGAGTTGCATCCAGTCTCCCTGTGAAGCGATAGAAGGTGGGGTAAAAAGACTAGCTGATTATTACTCCATGCTGAGGGTTTGTAGAGATAACAGCCAGACTACTTTTCAGTTTTCCTCCATCTCAACACCACAGGCCTATGGAGACACTTTTACCACTGATTGCTCAAATGTGACAACGACAGTAAAGATTTTTACATTTCCATATGAATGTGCTGTAGTGTAAAAAACTCTCAGCACATTGTAAATATTAAAAACTTGATGATACAGTCATTAGATGTTTTTTTTTTCCATTGTGAGCTGTTTTTACTCTGCAGAAGAATGCCTCTGATGGCTGTGATGTTTATTTTATTGCTCCACATGCTGATTATAGCCCTCTGTGTATGTGTTTGGATGAATTAGAGTATGTGTATTCACTCCCTGTGCTTCTCCTGTTGTGTATAATTACACCCTCAGCTTCTAGTGTTTTTGGTCTCATTCTGCTTATTTACTCATTTCAACCCATCTCTCTCACACACTTTATTTCTTTCTGCAACTCTCTGTCCTATTCCTCCTCTTTTCCCCCCAACAATCCTCATTTTTCCTCCCCTCCTGTAATCCCTCCTCTCCCTCTGTCCATCATCCCCCACCCTCTCTGCCACCACCAGGGGTGTTGTTCAGTATTGAGGTCACGTCTACCTACTTTGCGGTGAGGAATTACTGGCGGGGATATTTTGCTGCCACATTCAGCGCCTTCATATTCAGGGTGCTTTCTGTCTGGAACAAAGATGCTGGTGAGAAAGACTCACAAGCATACACAAAAATACACACAAAGAGCTGAAATATTGCAAAGCTGTCATGTTAGACAAAGTAGGAGGAACTGTTTTTTAAGATAAAGCAGAGACATTTCAAGTCATCAGAATATACGAAATCCACCAAGACACTTGTAACTCAACTCCAAACCGCCATCTCCTCCTCTAGTTTCATTCACTTTATGTTCACATTTAAAAATACAACGGATAAAGGGAGGATCATTCCTTGTCTTTATTTTTTAAATACTCACACATCCACTCTCACTTAAGACACCTGAAATATTCATTTTCACAACACTGAAAGCTCCAGTTCTTACAATTAATATAAAATGTTACAAATACATCTATTCACACTAGAGATAATTATGATATTATATATAAGTCTGAAGAGAATAATAAGATAAAACTTTCATTTTTAAGAAAATAAAATTTTGTAAGCTGAAATGTAAGACTCAAAATAAATGAGGCAACCCGCCCAGTGCAGAAAATGTGGTACAATCGAAAGAGAGTTTGTGTGTAAAAAAAAAAAAAAAAAAAAAGTCATTTCTAAGTTTTGCTTTTTTGTCTCTCTTAGTCACAATCACAGCTCTCTTCAAAACTAACTTCAGGATGGATTTCCCCTTTGACCTGCAGGAGCTGCCTGCGTTCGCAATAATAGGGTGAAAAAAATCATAGTTTTTGTTGGTGGTGTTGCTGCTTTGCCATAATTTGATTTTGTCCTCCAATTTAAAATGAAATAGAATAGGCCATATTGGATCTCTCTTTTAAGCTTGTGGTAGTACGTGCAGTCATCATTCTGATGAAGTGTGATGTATCTATGTGTCAAAGCTAAGATGGAAACTTGTTCTCATGCACAGTGACTGACTGTTTGCTTCATGCGTCAGGATCTCATGTGGCTTCCTGGGCGCGTTCTTCGTCTACCTGAACAGACAGGTGGTTCTCTTCATGAGACGACCGACAGCTCTCACACGCTTCCTAACCAAACAGTGAGATGCCAACACACAGACTCACACGCACACACAAATAGGACAGCGCACTCACTCACTGCTGATGTGGATGAATGCAGCGCCGGCCTGTTACAGCACTGAAGTCCTTGTAGCACATGCTGTTCTCAAGAACTCAGACCATTTTGCACATTCAAATCTGGTTCCGTATCTCTGTTCCACTCGCTGAGCTCATCTGTCTCACAGCACTGGCCAGGACAGCAGCAAATCCTTAACAACCTTTCAGCCAGTTATGCACTCAATGGGGAGAGATTCACTTATCCTCCGAGACTCCACAGTCAGGGAACATTAGTCTTCACCATTAGTGAGAGGAGGGAAGTAACGGCACCAGGAGAGCTGTACAATCATCAGTGTTACACATTTTACAGTCAGACCTTCATTACTATTTCTTCCATTCTTTTCTTGTTGCAATTTCTGGGAGTGTGTAGTGTTTCCCGTTAAGGGCCTGCATGTCTGTGTGTGTTTTTTCTCCCAGTCGGTTAATCTATCCAGGAGCCGTGACACTGATCATCGCCACTTTAACGTTTCCCCCTGGATTTGGACAGTTTATGGCTGGAGAGGTGAGACGGAACCAATCTCGTGCTCTCTGACTTCTTCTTGCTGTTGTTCATTAACATTTGTGGTACTGTAAAAGGAGGTCAGTGGAGTCTATGTTGTGTGTTTTTGTCATGTTGTGCTATATATAGACAGAAAAAAGGGCCATGGTAATTTGAATACGATTAGCAGTTTAAAGGGGAACACTGCCAGTTTTCTCACATCAAAGTCTGTTTACAAGCCAAGTAGAGTTTGAAGCAAAGCTGTACAATATCTTTTGTTGCTCCAGAATGGACTACATGAAGTCTGATAAAACTCTGGTGTCAGTGTTCTTTGAGTCTGATGAAAAGAAATTCAAAATACTCAAATAATCTCTTATCTCTGCTCGATGCTGTTAACTATGAATTACATACCAGATTCTGTGACAGACATATCAGCAATCAAGTTTTTGCATTGATTTAAATCCTTCTAAGAAACAATTTGATGTTGAAATTAAATTTGTAGAATTGAAACATTTTGCTTCAAAAACTACCCATAGTCATAAGATCTGATTTGCCCTTTTTGAAATCTGATAGAGCCTGATAGTTTCTTTTTCCTTCAAATTTATATCAAGAATTGAAGTGTGCAGGATTTACTCCCTCTAATGTTAAATGCTCTTTTTTAGGTAAAATCGATGACAGAGATTTTCTCTTCAGGCTTTAACTGTTAACTCTGTTTGTTAAGCGACACTTTCACAGTTTTAAATCAAGAGACACACTAACCCAGTTTCAGGGGCATTCATACAGAGTTTCACGTGTACACTCCACTCAGTGATACACAAGGTTCAGTATTTTGCACAGCATTTGAACTGGCGGACATGGGAATCGAACCAACAACCTTCTTATTAATGGATAACCTTCGTACTTCACATTTGCAAACATTTTGTACATGTTTTTTGTTCATCTTTTTTTTCTTTGGGCAGCCGATTGTATTTTTGATCATTTGACCCTCAACAAGAATCTTCAGTTTGGCTTTTCTTCTTCTGACTAATGACATCCTCAGTGATACAAAAAGTTTCCTTCTTTCAGTCCAGCTCTAATCCAGCCTTCAGATCCTCACCTTTGTCCTGCATTAAATCTGTTGGTGTTTCCTCCGGCAGCTGATGCCCAGGGAGTGTATCAACTCTCTGTTTGATAATTTCACCTGGACCAAAATCTCAGGATCTCCTGTTCCACCTGGCCTGGGTCGCTCCTCTGCATGGCTGCATCCTCGTGTCAGCGTCTTCATCATCCTCCTCCTCTTCTTCATCATGAAGGTGGCACTCCCTCCCTCCTACTGTGTGCTGTAGATATTTCCTTTAAACAGCGTGAAAAACCTCTGGGACTGGTCTCGATCCTCACCTTCATCCTGTTTTTTGTTGCAGTTCTGGATGTCAGCAGTTTCCACCACAATGCCCATCCCCTCGGGCGCCTTTATGCCAGTGTTCATACTCGGTAAGAGGATTTTGTAATGCAAATGCAATATCTGCTGGTGAGCTTCAGTTCAATTTGTCCTCACCAGCGTCCCTTATCTATGTCTTCAAGGAGCAGCTTTCGGTCGCCTCGTCGGGGAGATCATGGCCACTCTATTCCCAAATGGAATCCTGTTTGATGGGATAGTGTACCGCATCCTGCCGGGGGGTTATGCTGTCATCGGTCAGTCTACTTTCCTTAATGCTGTACTGAGATTTCCAAACCAAGAAGATCTAGTAAAGAGTTGTAGAGCTGAAAAATGAAACTGCAAATGTGTTACTTTGAAAGTGCAAAAACGATTGAACATTTAAATTCAGAATTTTGGTCCTCGCTTGCCATTTAATCTGCTCATCCAAATACAATATGAGCAGATTCACTGTACAGGCAGCAGCAGTTTCGGGTTAATTCTCCAATTCTTTGGTTTCTTGGTAGAATCTTTTAGAATCTTACTCAAAAACACTGACAGCGTGTGAATTATCGTAAATCAAACCTTTAAAGTTGTTGAACACACACTGAATTTGCTCTCCCTTATCCCCTCTGCTTTTTATCAGGCGCAGCTGCAATGACGGGAGCCGTCACACACACAGTGTCCACAGCAGTAATCTGCTTCGAGCTGACCGGTCAAATCTCCCACATATTACCGATGATGGTGGCAGTTATCTTAGCAAATATGGTGGCCCAGGGCCTGCAGCCATCGCTCTATGACTCCATCATCCAGGTGAAGAAGCTGCCCTACCTGCCTGAGCTGGCCCTCGGGCACATCAGGTAAATCAGGCAGCAGTTATTTTGTGCAAGCATGTCTTCCATGAAGATGCCGTTGTGAGACAAATAGTATATATTGTTGTATCGCTGCTTCACCAGTAAGTATAACATCTTTGTGGAAGACATCATGGTGCGCAGAGTGAAGTTCTTGTCTTCTCAATCCACTTTTCGGGAATTGGACCATCTGCTGGAGACCACAACCCTCAAGACCATCCCACTAGTTGACTCTAAAGGTAAAGTGATTTAATAGTGTCCGTCCTGCCTTATGCTTACTGGTAAAGGAGTGAGCCATGAGCGCAAGTTAGTTCAAAAATTTGAATTTAATTGTAATAAGATTAGAAATGTTATTGTTTACGTGAGATGGAAACTTGTCTTTTCGTTCTGGCACAATGTATGGATGGACAATCAGCACAACTAAATTTAATTTAGTTTCAGCTACCCTACAGAAAGTGTGTCCAAAAGTAGAAAGAGGAAAATTTCATATTAGAGACTCTGGAAAGTCAACACTTCCACGCTCAGTCTTATCACCCAATGAAACCCAGACGTAAAAGAAATTAGCTGTAATGTGTTAATTAGCTGCCCAGAGGTGCTGGGAAGCAGGTTTTGTTATCACTGAACCAAACTGGCTGTTTTTCCCGCCTGGGACAAGGTCAATATTTACCAAACAGATATACACTTAGATTTTTATTTTTTTTTTTTTATGTGCTTTATTATTTCTTAATTGTAATTTTTAATGCTCCGTATTTATGTGTATGAAAAGTGCGACATTCATAAGTTACCTTACCTTGCCTGCCTTGGCCTGACAGTAACATTGATTTTCTCAACTAACCTACACAAGAAAAACAAATTAAGCTAGAAGGACACGGAGAGTGCAGACTTCCACCTAGGCCATCGCCAAACAGGGAAGCAGAACAAAATTCAGAGTAAATTATTCACATTTGCCCCAAAGTTTGAGGGTTTCTCCCCCTGACTCATCTCCCAACACTCGGCAGGATAGTACTTTTTTCATCTAATCCTGTCTGAAAACATAACCTCATTGGTAAAGGTAAAAACTGTGAAAATGTCTGACTGGTCCATGCAACGCTTCCCTCTGCAGAATCCATGATTCTCCTCGGCTCCATCGAGAGAACAGAACTTCAGGCCATCTTTGACTGGTGGCTTTCACCAGAGAGGCGAGTCTTTGAAAGGGGTCAGAGTTCACCAGGCCAGGACTCCAAAGTCAGCTGGGAGTCTTTCGCCTTCGTTGATGAGGAGGGTGGAGAGGAAAGCACAGAAAAGGTGGACAAAAACGAATTTCTTCTAAGATGTGAGTGGAAAGTTTACCAGTTTCAGTTCCTGAATATGTTTTGTCCTCAGACCACTCCAGTGCAGGAAGAATGTAACGGGCCCATCCAGGCCTCTAAACCTCAGGACACCTCCACCCACTGCACAAACTCAGGTAACATGGCACGTCCAATTCACCCATCAAATGTCACCTCCTCTCTCCTCTTACATACGTTGCTGTCTCATGCACTCAGACTCGCGCAAGCTGCCATCTGTCAGAAGGACCCTACAGAGACTATTCTCCTCCACATCTTCATCCGGCCAGACGGAAAATCAGGTGCGCTGCTTAGATCAGGCTCACACATTCCCATTGGTTTGACCCTAAATGCTCAAAGGAGCAGTGCATCACCGGTCGGCTGTCAGGTTGGCAGTGACAGCTGAGACAAGGCCGTGAGACCAACATGGCAGCCAGTGCCAACCTCACTGAGGTGAACGGGGGACCATGATCTGACGCCAACATAGAGGGCTGGACACGTGTCTGCAGAGAGATAAAACCACCAGGGGCCATCTAAATATCATCTGTGTGGCGCTTCAATGGACTTATCTTCATCTGTCTTTCCCCGTCTTTCCTCAGGACACCACGGCCCCTCCGCTGACGGACACCATGTCACCAGAAGAGGTACTGTACACTATTGATTTCAGCATTCACACGTAAAACACAGAGCTCATCAAACCACCTCAAATGTAATCCAAAACACTCCGCTCACTCTCCTGTGATTGGGTGCTGCAGATCAAAGCCTGGGAAGAGGCAGAACTGGACAAACCAATCGATATGGAGCAGATTCGTATAGATCCGTCCCCATTTCAGCTGGTGGAAAGAACATCTCTGCACAAGGTGACAACATGAGCGCCTGAGTGAACGCAGCGCTACATGCAGGGATCACATACTGACACTGATTAGTCAGCACAACTACAGAGTCCAAGCAGCAGATTCGGAGGGAGTATTGGGTATAAACATTAGTGATATGCGCAAAAGAGTCCTCTCGATTTAAACTGAGCCAGTCTTTCTACAAAGCAGGATTTAATGATGCATAAAAACTGCACAGCATCATCTGGCAAAAAGATGAACCCGCCTCAGCAAACGTTTGCTGTGTGTTTTTAACAGACAAATAAAATACCGCACAGTCACAGGCAGCTTCCTGGTAGTTTACAACCTGAGAGGAATATTTTTTTTTTTATTGCTGGGATTAGTGATTAGCATTCAGGAGTAAGTGTCATAAAACCCTTTAAATGTAAAGTTACTCCAAGCGGACTTCTCACAGGCTCTTTAAACACCATTCCTAAATTAGTACAGCACTCTGCGCTGTTTGGGGTCTGAATCTTCACTTCGCGGTTCTGGTAGGTGGATTTTGTTGCCTCTGAACACAGTCAGGTTAGCTATTTCCCTCCTGTTTTTACTCTTAATGCTTGTCGTCAGGATAAGCCGCTCTAAGTTAACATGTGAGAGCTTCTTCTCCGGTAATACAGTAATAGTAAGTGTCGGTGAGGAAGCAAAATTAAAGTGAGCAAACACACATTTATTACGCTTAAAGATCAAACCAGCTCATCATTTTAACTGATCATGGATTTTGTAGAGTGAATTTGGAACTTGACCGATACCAAACACTAAAAGTCTGGTTGTAACATGCTTCTCCTCAGATAAAATGGAAAGGGTAGTGAGAGGTGGCATGGGTAGATGAAGAGGAACTGATGTATCATGCAGATTGGTGTAAAACGTGCTGCATACATGTCAAAAAGGAACCTCACTGCAGCTTGCTCTCTGCTCGTACGACCGTAAAGCTTTGAATTCTGCATCATTCGCTTTTCTCTGTGACTCATGCTGTGCTGGCATGCCGTATATTTCCTCTTATATTTACAGGGAAATCGTTTACAAGGAGCAGTGCAGCCGTGCAAGAAGAATATTATCGCCACACAATACATTGAACACTGACTGGATTATGTCCCTCTTTGTGTTGTCACTCAGACCCACACTCTGTTCTCCCTGCTGGGTCTCAGTCATGCCTATGTCACCAGTATTGGAAAGCTGGTGGGTGTTGTGGCACTAAAAGAGGTAATAGTTCTCTTTGTTTTTACTTTATTTTGCATGGCTTTTGTCACCTTTCTTTGCTCCTGTAATGCAGCATGAGGGTGAGTCATGTTGACTCGGTTGTGGGCAGTTGTTCTGTCATCAGCCTTTCTGCACTGATTCACGCGGTTATTCCGTTCACCGCCCTCACATCTCAGCTCCCCTGGTGCTCATTTCACTGATCCTACATTGTCCCTTCATCGTCGAACCCAGAGATATTTCATGCTCTTCCTCTCTTCCAACAGTTACAGAAGGCTATAGAGGGCTCAACTCGCAGTGGAGTGAGGCTTCGTCCCCCTCTCGCCAGCTTCAGAGACGCCAGTAGGAAAGCCAAGAAGCACCAGCCTCCCTCATCCACCCCTTCCTCCCCCACTCGGGACAGAGACTTGTGGGGGGAAGGGAGCAGACATGAAGGGGAGCTGGTAAGGAAGGAGTCCAAAGATGAATCCCGAGGGAAAGCATTGTCTCCCAGAGGGTCGATCTCGTCCCCCAGCAGCATGGGGAGCACCAGCGGCAGCTCCACCGCCGCTAGAGGAGTGAGCGATGCTCCTCAGGAGCCGGCGTCCCCTTCTACCTCCTCCCCTGCCTCAACCTCACCCCCCACCTCCCCTGTGTCACCCAACAGCCCTGTCCTCACGCTGTCCTCCCTGCAGGAGGAGCAAGAGAGTGAGGAGTCCGATGAGCCCATATAGGAGGACTGGGTTTATGAGAAAAGACTGTTCCCCAGAGGCAGGGCTGCTGTCGGGCTGACCTGCTGCCCTCACAGACATTCAGCTCTCAGCAAATAGGATGAGCTGGTAAACACAACACTCCTGAAACGTGTAGTCCAGGATATTTTTTATACTCTTACAACAATATAACTTTTTCACTCCTCAGAATCTCAGTTGCCTTCCTGTGTCCTTTGAACTGCAGAAAGATCTGCATTATATCCACTGTCCATCTATCCATCTCAGAAATGTTGAATGTAACTGGCCGGTAAAGTCATTAACTCCCTTTGAGACAAATTAACTGACAGCAGTGAATTGTATCATAAATGAAATGAATGACAAAAACTTAATTAATGTGACCTAGAGGTCAAGAGAACACACATTTATGATTTAAGTACATTTAAAATTCTGACAAACATTTATATCGTATTTGCTGTATGGTAAATATTCAAATCACTTACAGCAGTATGTAATTTTTAAACATAATAAATTTTAAATCTGTCCACTAACTTATTTTAATTATTTACAAAATTAAAAATATTTATTAGAAGAAAAGCCACAGACATGCTAGTGACTCTGTGAGCCGCACAATGCTGGTGATTTGACTTACCTAATATTTTACATACATACAACATACTAATACTTTTTTATTATTTTATGTGTCAGTACGCAAACATTTGCAAACTAATGCTCACACGGACTGCAGCTGAGGCTCATGGGAATGTGACAAGCTTTTCAAGGCACTCCATCCAGACTGACATCAGCACTGTGTGAAAAAGTGAAGGGTCTTAACTTTAACCTGGCTCAACTACTTAACCGTTTATACAATTTAGCGACCAAATAGATCACACGCAAATTTTTCATTCCTGATGCATTACTTTCTAACGCTGTATTTCTACTGTTCAGCTGAGATAAAATAGCTGCTAATGGAAAAAGGCTTGAGTTGTAAAACTCTGTGGACAAAAATCACAGTACATTGTTCGGCACTCTGTCATCTTAATGTTCCAACATTAAGCCTTGAAAAGAGAATGTACAACTCATTATTGTGCTGTGAAGATCACCAGTGTGTTTTAGGCTCTGATTTCTATGCAAGCTTGAGCAAACATGCAGATATTCCCTATAGAGGGGTCTTGTCTGTGAGAAATTGTCATTAATATTCTCCTGGCGTAAAATAGTACTGATAAGCCCTGGAGGGGAATGTGTTTGGAAGAACATGACAGGCTGGATTACACTGCTGCCAGTTCCTTCATGATGGCTGTTTTTTTGCCTGACAAGCACCTATGAGGTGGCCTGAGACGATGGTTGTTGCCAAAAGTTGTTTAAAGGAAGACGCATCACACGTGGTGAGACTCCAGAGTTTAAGGCTTGAACGTCTGAGAATGTAATTATTCACTGATTGTGCAAAGATATCCACACATATACACAAAAAATGCTGTTTGTTGGTTTGTTTATTTGCTCTTTCTCCACCGGAGGAAAGGAAGAGGAGACAGGTAAAGGAGCCGGTGGGGGAGGTTCTGTCGTGCAGGAAAAAGAGGGGAAAGGAAGAGAAACGGGAAGAAACAAGAGAGCTGTTGACAGAGGAGGAGAGAGAGGGAACCACGTGGAGGAACCATCCCGTGACAGCCATTCAACAAGCATGCATAGGTGTGAGTGTTACGAGAGTACACTGGTTTCACCAGCCACACTGCCTCAATTTAAACAAATAAACCCAATTCAATACAGACTTTTACAGAAGCCATCCAATTTCATACAGCATTTTATACAGCAGTTACTTTTTTTTGCCACACACTGCCAGATTACGTCTATATTACACGTCTGATTGCCTCAAATCTCCTTTGGTTGGTGTGAAAACTTCAAGTTGTTTTTTTTTTTTTTTCTCTTCCTTTTTTTCTTTTTTTTAGGCAGTGATTCTTCCAATCAGACAGCAGACAATTTACTGTACACCGACAAACAGACATACAGACGGACACAAATATACAGAACGGATACAAAGAGATAGAAATAGAGAGAGAGAGACCAGGAGAAAGGCAGAGAACCAGAAGCAGATTTTGAGCATCATGCCTGCAGACAAGTTACTGTGACCCTTGGAAGATGTCAGTAGAATTATACAAAAAGAGAAACTCAACTACAAACCAGTCAGTTAACAAAGACGTGATCAGTAAACCTTAACATCCACAGAAATATATTTGGCTTCTTGTTATTAAGTTTATTCATTCATTGAAATTAGATTTTCAAAAGAAGAGAAGAAAAAGAAAAGCATTAAAATAACCCAAACTGAAGCAGTGTCATCTGGTTTAATTGAGTCCATGCACATTTTCTTGGTAACTAATATCACTTTCTAGCAAACAGTCGAGCCCAAATGAACTTTACAGAAATTACCATCAGAGTTGAAAGCAATAGTCTTCCCGCCACATTATGTCTTAAAAATCAAGACTCATAAAGAAAAAGACACTTCTCCCATAAAGGCTGGGACCTACATGAAATTATAGATTCTGTACAAGATGTCACATTATTCTTCCCCACCAGGTAATTGTTCAATAAATAAATGAATATTTGCCATCACGTAAAGACACTCTGTTTGCAGTTTTGAGCCCTTTAAGGTTGTCTTAAGAATCTAAAACGGGATTTTTGAAGTGAAATGATGGTAGATTTGTTATGATTGAGAGCTGCCACATTATTCATCTCTTCATCATTTACTAAGGTGTTTCTCTGGATGTGAAGTGCTCAAAACCACATCAAACCAAGTGTGCTTTACAGCCACGGCACCTATTCTAACTTATACTGGAAGGGATTTCAACGTCAAAGTCAAGGTTTGTAGAAAAATAAACATTGTCCCCAACATTGCATAAAGAAGCAATCAATAAATAAATTCATTCAAGTCAATAAACCATATACATATATATATATTTATATATTTTTTTTTCTTAAAAGTTTCTCACACAATCATCAAAGTGAGAGGAGAAGGTGCTCCCCAACAGGGAAAAGATGGAAACAGTTGTTGTATATTGTAAAGTTCATCAGTGAGACATGCACAGGAAGTCCACTTTGTTCGCTGTCTCTATTTTACTCTCTGCACTAGAAAACACCCATTCTTTCATTCAGATGAGGAAGAAAGAAAAACAAAACAAAACAAAAGAGAAAGTAAAAATTAAATCCTCAAACATTATAGTCACTATCACACTAGAGGCAGCTGCTTCACAGTAATCACATCGAGCAGGAAGACACCAATCTTTGCGTCTCTAGTTTTCAGTCTTGGCCTTCTGTTCTGTTCCCTGATTGGCTGATTGAGCTAAACACAGGGCTGTGATTTTCCTTGTGAACTCAGACCTGCCGCTCTGCAGTTTGTTTCCCCCACTGATGGTTTGAGCAAGTAAAAACTTTGAGTAATCGCTCCATTTTACGGCACAAACCTTCCTGTGTTCAATTAGCATTTTAGTGGTGGTTCACGTAAGAAAAACTAAATTCAGGCCTAAAGTTGTGAGCTCGAGAGCAAATCCCAAAATAAAGTGGGACTCAGAGGTGTAAAAAAATAAAGAAATCATACTGTTCCAGAACAGTTGTAGCTGTGAGCGAGAGGCGACTTTTATATACGATATCACTATTTACATCTATGTGACAGAGCTGACACTGTTCTCTTGGGAAGCCAGTGTTCTGCCTGCCTATTGCTGGTTACAATTTAGATATTTGTTTGTGTGTGTGTGTTTGTATGCATTTGTGTGTTTTTGCGTGTGCAGTGGTCTAGGTGAGCCAGCAGTAAATCCATTTTAAACACACATTTGACAGACTTCCTTGTTTATTTTTGTTTCTCTGGAAAGCCTTTTCTTTCCCGTGTGGACGAGGAGGAGACATCAAGAACAAAGCTCATGTACTGCCATCTGTCTTCCAGTACATTCAAGACAGCGGTTATCTTCCTCAATTTATAGCAACTGTGTCTGTCGAGAACAAGCAGCTGAGGGTTCATGTTGTCATTAAGTGGCTCGGTTTTGGTTGTCAGTGGTGCTGAAAGCTTTCAGAGTGGGAACTGGGTAACGTCAACAGTCCAAAGGCAACCTCTGATCTGTCGGATTGCATCAGTGCAAAAGAGATTCGCTTATGCAGCTCTGTCTTTATTTCTCTGCTCAAGCCCACTGCAGGTCCGCTGTGGCCCCACCAGGGATACTACGGTTCAGTGCAAAGTCTATACAGTGCTGTATAGTACAGGTACTCCATAGTATTCTGAAGAAACATGCATACAGAGACAGAGTAGGAAGCACACTATCTTACAGTACAATCCTTATCTGTGCAGTGTGTAGTGTGTGCAGTCGGAGGGACAGGCCTGTCCCTGGGTTGTGCCTCACGCATCCCAGCGCCACAACATCATAGAATTAGTTTTAGAGCGTTAAACTGCATTTCACTGAAATGCTGACATTTTCGGAGCCTACTTCAATTAGATGTGAAATTGTCTGGATGACCATTAAGTGTACTGTGTGTGTTTAATACAACAGGGACATGAATTTGATTAAACACACACAACCTACTATGTTGAGTAACAGCTGTAAACAGAGTAGTTCTCCCATAGGAAAACTGTTTTATCTTATCATACTTATACATAGATTTTTCTTGTGTTCTTTTTTTGCTTTATTAGAAAATAATTCTTATTATAATATTTTATTATGTTGGAGTTTCATTATCGCTATAAGACGATGACAGGGTCTAGTTGCTTGTCTTCATAAAAAGCATGCATGTTTCCAATCCCCTCCTCATCTCTGCGTGGTTTCATTCCCGTGATGGAAATGTCTGTCAGACGCTGCTGCTGCTCCTCTTACTCAGTTTCTCCATCCTCACTCCTCTCTTCTGTTACCTTTGGGATGTAAGGCTCACAAAGAAATAGGTGTCCTTTGTTGCATCAGCTCATGTCTCATAAAGAGTCTACTTCCAAATCCAGTTTTTCACCGTTTTGAAGAAATTGTCTCACAAAGTTGTGTGTGTGATACCTGAAAAGGAACAGATTAATTGATATATGTTGTATTATTACGCTCATTCCTCGCTGACTCTCTGGTCAGTTTGTAATAAGGAGTCTCTTGACAGCCAGGAAGTCAGTTGGTTGCTATGGAAGCGGCAGGCCCCTCCTCCTCGTCTTCTTCCTTCTCTTCCAGTGTCTGAATGAGGCCGGAGGTGACATCCGAGGTTTTCCGCTCTGTGATTGGCTCTGCCGGTGGTTGCCCCGGGCTACTGCCTCCAGAGGCATCCCCTTGTTGTGTGGGCGGAGTCAATGTAACAGACTCTGGCTCCATGCACAATGTGACCTCCTCCTCCTGGTCAGGACACACAGAGCCAAACACACAGCAGGTTCAGTCAGCTTAGGTCACATACAGAAGCAGTGGAGACATGCAGCAGCTTCACCCCATTAATAACTAATTTATCATAGAATTACATGAATGATTCATATTGATGGCTCTGCAGGCAAAGTCGTTCGACAAAATTGGTTAGCTTAACGGCCATGCATTTGTGACATTTAATAGCAAATTTGTCTCCCAGGAATTCAAACAAACTCAAGCTTTACTAAGTTCAGTGATTCACATTATCATATTTAGTATTTAGCAGTCTTTAATGTGCTTTCGTTTTTTGTTTTGTTTTAAAATCAGTTGTATGGTGAGTACGTATTGCTATACGAAACTTAGCAATAGCTACAGAACGGCGAGTGGACCGGATGCAAGTTTTACTGTCAAACTACCATTTTCAAGGTCAAAACTAAACTTCCATAGTGTGTTTCTTGTTGGTGTATTCAGGAAGCTTCAATATCCATAATTCATTCAGCTGTGGAAAAGCTTTTCACTCATGGGCTACATTAAAGAGATGGATAGATGAATGTGCTAATTTGTGCATTAAAGGTTACTCAGGAGAATTTGAATTGCATTTCCATGAAGTTAAGGGACTCACAAGAAACACATTTCTGAAAAAGTGTTCATAATAAACAGCGGAGGCAAAATAGGCAGAATATTTAGTTTCAAGTGTGAGTTGAGCTCCAAAATCACTATATCCTACAACTGCCATGATGCACATCATAAACACTCTTCATTAAATCACACCTGCATCTTATAAACCCACTTCTATCAAATCCACCCACTCCAGTATTTCCGTTACCTCTCAAGGCCAAGCCAAGGTCATGTTGTTTAGGAGGCTAATTACTTCAATTTCTCAGGCTGAGCTGGTGGAAACTGGTGAAATGTCCCTTTAAAAAGTCTGCAAGTGAGAAGCCAGCTCCCAAGGTTTAGCAACAATTACTCCACTTCATACAAACGTTTAAGGTGGCTAGAGATACATGTCTTTCTGACTGCATTTATTTTCCAGTAATATTTAACCTGTCAGATATTCAATGTACAAAAAATTCTCAAAAACACAATCTTTGGTGTGTTTGCGTCATAGAAAAATTAAAAATGCATGACTCCAAACCGACCAACACTCTCTGTTTTGATTATTAAAAAAATCTATTCCATGGACTAATTTGCAACATGAATGCCAATAAGCCCCTCACAATGGGAACTATTCATCACTGAATATGGAATTCTTTGCCATCTGAAAAGCCCATGTTCACCTCACCTTGACCTCCTCCTCCGTCTCCTGCTGCTCCAGCAGTGGGGAGTGTTCTGTTCCTACTATATCATCTCCAGAGGGGATGCAGAGGCTCGGCTCCACCACCGCTGCCACACCCATGTAGCCTCTGGCTTCCGCCTGGTAGGCCTCCATCTGCCCTGTGTTCCACAGATCGACCAATGGAGTGTGAACCGGATGGACCAGACTGTGGATGGTGCTGTTGGGCGTTGCTTGCAAGGAGTGGTTGGCACTGTGCAGCCTGTGCTCCAGAGACTAGAAACACAAAGAACGAGACTCATCAGGAAGATTGTGTAATGTCTCATGTGTGCAACTGGTTTCTTCCACAACACACTAACATGACAAAGGTAACACAAAGTCAAGCATCTGTCAGCCAAGAAAACACTTCAGCAAGCCAGTACACAGTACGCAGCTACTATATCTGTTACTCTGTTACACAGGATACAGTTTACAGTGTAACACTCTGCAGCAATCAATACTACTTTTGAACAGAAGTCTTTAGAAAAGTAGATATTTTAAACAATTGGAAGGAAAACTATGTAGACTGTTTGGAATTAATTGATTTTCTACATTGATTGAATGAAGTGAAATCCGATCTTCTTCTAATACAGACAAACAGTCTCCCTGTACCTGTTTCAACTCGAACATATTCTGAGGACGCCATCTGGGAAGGTCTAGGCACTGACTGGGCCACTTCATCATGTGGGTTTTCTTTATTTGAAGTTCTTCTGCAGTAGATTGACTTTGATATTTAGGGTCATTGTCCTGCTGCATCACAACTCAGCAGTTCTACTGTCCGTCTGATATGACATGTTTAAAGAGACCTTGATAAATTTGGGAATGACACTCCAGCAAATTTCCCCTATAGGATGATGATGTCATGACACACGGTGGTGCACGTTCTTAGCAAACAATTTAATTTAGTTTCATCAGACTCATTAACAGACATGATCTGGATCCAATGATTCCTTCAAGCCTTTGGCCGTTATTCTCGGGTTATGTCACTCGTTCTGCACTGTGCTTCTGGAGCCATCGCAGCTGATGCCCTTTGGCCACAGAACTGAACCCGCTCCACCTAAAGACTTTCAGATGGCTTTTTACACCTTTGGGCTTCACTCAAATCAGCCAGATCTCTTTTTTGTGATGTGTGGTTTCACATCAGCAGTGTTTACTGTTAACAGCAAGCTAAAAATGTTGAACTGTATCTATAGAAGTCAAAGTAGCTCTAACCCACACATCCAACATATTTTCCCTGACTGAACTCCAGGTTTGAACTGCTGGCTTACTCTAGCCTTTGTTCAGGTGATCAAAACACTTTTTCCTGTCTAAACTGTGAAGGTTTGATTGATATTTTAAAGGTGGCAGTTCATTGTGGCTAAATCCTATGCCTACAGTCACAACCACCATCACCTGCTGTTGCTGATACTGCAGAAGCTGCTGTTGCTGGTAGTGCTGGATCTGCTGGATCTGCTGTAGCTGTTGCAGTTGACTCTGCTGCTGGAGATTAAACTGCTGCTGTTGTTGCTGCGACAGGAAGTGAGCTGCCGCCTGCCCGTCGTACCCGTCTGTCCCCATAATGTATGATCCAGCAGGGGGAGATGCCACACCAGAGGGATCATTGTTGATCGGCTCCCAGGCGTCAGAGGAGGAGAGGCAGTAATGACCCTGGGAGACATATGTGTGAGGCCACACCTCTGCTGACGAGTGGTGCAATATCTGATCTGAAAAATATGAGATATGCAGCAGCTGTTATTTTTTCTCTTCAGCATGGAGGAAAGGTGAAAATTAAATGACTGTGTGCTTGCTGAGTTTTGATCAAGTTTCAGGAGCAAAATGGACAATGATATTAAATCGTCTTAATGCAATATCAATAAATAATGAACCAGAAAACCGTAATATGATGCTGCTGTTATTTGCTTTTAATGCAGAACTTTACTAGAAATACATCACAGTCAGATAATTTACTACATCGTAATGTCATTAAGCTGAAACATCCAGCCTCTAATGACAAATAATTCTTCTCATATTTGTATAATATAGCTATCTGTTAGGAAGAGTTGAAACAAGGAAAACTTACTGGTTGTGATCTGTCCTGCAGAAAAATGTAAGGAGGTTTCACATGGATCCCAAACTCAGTAGAAAAGTCATTGGCTCCATAAAGTGTTATGACAGAAACTCTCTGGCAGGCTTTACATTGTTGATTTATCAGTAGTGTCAAGTTGTACAGTGCAGACACAGCTCTGAGTTTGTGCAGTTTATCTTTCTCTCAAGAGTATAGTATCTCAAGTGTATAAATTTGGCCCAGGAGTAAACACTGCCACACATTCTCACCTTGTGCCAAAGGTTTATATGCTTAGAAATTATGAGATAATTTCATGCAAATGCACTAATGAAGCATCATGTCCTTAAGGAGGCTTACCTTACGGCCACAAATAACTCATTAAAATTGTCTGCACCTCAAACCTCATGAGGAGAAAAAGTTTATATGGAGACCATGTTACTGTCCAAAATCACTATTAAAACAGATTTTGAGTCTCGGTTTATGTTGAAAAATGTGAAGTTTCTAATGAGGGAAGCCTGCAGCCAGCAGAGAGAAGCTGGAACAGTATGTTCTCATTACTAAGCAACATGACACACTGTATACAAGCTGCCTGTCAGCGCCTACACATCCGCTAACACTTAAGATTGTTTAAAGTGACGAGTACAGTAAATCTACTATATTTGTATTTTAATTCATTATTTAGATTCTTTATTACTTAATACTTCTACTTCATTGTATTTCAGAGGGAAACATTATAAACTTAACTCCAAATAAGATAAAACATGACGCATTTTTGATTTAGACTATAGCATATAATACAGTAGAAGTTAAAGAAGAATTCGAAGAAGAACACGCTGCATTCTGAATAATTAACTGTTATAATAATATTTAGAATTTATTAACATATGACAGGGCTTATTTTGCTGCATACTTAGTGTTTTGACAAACTGTGACAGATAAACCTGACTATGAATTGCAGTCAAAGTGTGTCATAAAGCCACAGTTAAGTTACATTAAGTAAAAAAAAAAAAAAAAAAATATATATATATATATATATATATATATATATATATATATATATATAAAAAACCTTCCTCCAATGCAGTTGCATTTCCTTACAGCATGTTGTCCACTTATTTTAAAGTACCTATCAACTTATTGCATAATGAATGTTAGATTCTGTACTCTAGCTGTGGCACTTTACCTCGACTGGTGATGCTTTCCTGGTTGACCTCGCTCAGATGAGCCACACTGCCCTGGTTCGATCCCGACCGTGGGCTCTCTCCATCCATTGATGACCAGGCAAGAAGTGTTGCCTCTGAGATTGCAAACTGCTGCAGGATACCTGAGGTCAGAGATCAAAAGGTAAGTCGTGGCCACAGCGAGGAACTCCATCATGTTTTAAGTGGCCGAATAACTGGCATGAATCGGACACAGCGAGTCAATGAGCACATTATTCTGCTAATGAAAGTTAACAGACTCGGTAGAGTGTCTGTGTGCGTTTCCACACCTGCAGCAAAACGAGCCTCTTTTTCTCCATCACTAAGGTCACTGTACGCATCGTTCTCCAGCCGCCGCTCCTTTTCCCGTTCCTGGGTGGTGATGCGGGACTGAGGCATGCCTCCAGCACCCACTGTCTGCATACCCCAGTTTTGCCATTCAATCATATGAGCAACACGACCCTGAGCCATGGCTGTGGGTTTGGTTACTCTTTCCTTCATGGTGCGGGTCACCCCTGGTTGTAATAAAAGACAGAGGCAGAGGAGGGAGCAAAGGGAGGATGCACATGGCGGTTTAAGGAGGAAAGGGACACGGGGGAGGGGGTGGCAGGATTGAAGGAAGTGAAAGAGAATTTTGAAGGAAGATGGAGGAAAGAATGGAGGAGCAGGTTTGTTGTTTGGAAAAAGTGATGCAGATAAAGACAGAAGGGAGAGACAGAGAAATATGACAGATGTTACAGTAAGGCATATAATATATTTTGACCATGGGGGATGTGATGGCCAATGAAAATATGGACACCCAGTAGGATTGGACTGATAAAACCCTTTGGTTAGTGTAGTCAGTATCAAGTTGGCCTATGATAAATATCTTTTTATCACATTGTTACTGAATTAACAATAATTGAGGTAGTTGACCTGTACTGGGTAAGATTTCACAAGTATTTATGAATAAAAATGACAGCCTTATTAGAAATTTTTCCAAATGAGAATTTTTGGATTCCATATGAGGAATAAAATGTTCTGTGAAACTCTGAATATGCATACAGTTTGACTACAAAACATTTGAAATATGAGAACCTAGTCTGTACAGATAAAAATCAGTCAAACTCTCCTGTTTAAGTGCCTGTATTTTAATAATGGTGTTCATGTACGAAGTGCAGTAAATGACAAGGGTTGTGGAGGTGGCATTCACATGTTTGATGACACTAAGCCATTGCCTGTCCACACTACAAGGAGGAGTGGACGCGATAGATACATCTTGTCAGACAAAGATACATCATGGGATGGGGGGGTTAATTGGGGGTGAGGTGGCTGTGTGGCATGACTAATGAGAGGTTGCCTTGTTGACATAATTGCTTTCACACCTCTGCTAAGCTCAGCTGGGTAAGCAGAAAACTCCCCTCTTTCTCCTAACCTTCTGTCTGAGAACTTGACTTGTGCAATGACAGCAGAACATAAATTTTTAAAGAAGAAATTCATTTCCTGCTACCGAGCAACTACCAGCTGATATCTCTGCATTATGGCTGTGCTCCACATTTCATATGACCAATATATGATGACACATACTGTAAATCCCCGGCTCTTTGATTCTCTCTGATGGTGGCACATGAAGATGGGATTTATGAATAAAGTATGGGACAAATCAGTACCACACCAGGCAGTGCACCAGCTGCACTCCATTACACTGCACTGCACTCAAATAAACTGCACTGCACAGAACATCTGGATGAAACCAAAGACACTAAACTAAAAAAACAAAACAAACAAAAAAAACACTTCACTACACTGCACTTTACTGTTTAACACAGCACATAATTCAAACAGCCATAGTGAAATTTGCTCAGGATATTACAAACTCACAACCAGTTAACATAAAAAAAACTACACTTCCCACTCACCTTTTCTTACAGTAACATGCAGTATGACGATGCATTGTGTGTGTTTTGTGGTGTTTTTTAGGCTGATTTCATTCCGTCAATGACTCACAAGGAGCCATTGACTAGTGTTATCACAGTGTGGAGAGGAAGCGATTCAGGGGAACCCACTATGGGTACCATGCTGACTCCAGTGTCCCGCTGAGGACGGAGTCAACATGGGGTCATATTACCAGTTACAGCACAGACACACACCTGACACACCTGACAGAGAAGACTTAGCCAGTGCCCCAATGCCATAGGCATTTGAGTTCCTCTTGAGCCTCGGCAGGATTGATGTTGTGTCTTCCATAGACAGCTAAGGGAAGAAAAAGAAAGCCATGGAGGAGGGGGAAAAGTGTGGAGAAAAGGATAGTATGGCCAGTGTGACAGGGCACACAAAGACATTAGGTGTGTGTTAAAGAGGGGTGATTGGAGAGGAAAAGTGATGGAGATGTTGAGTTAATACAAAAGATAAAATCGGCATTACCCAAATCCTGAGTCCAACTTACTTTGTACTTTTTTTGTCCTGTACCACTAAGTGATTTGGATTGTTCTCACTACTGTGCACCACTACGACAAAACTGAAAGAGATCAAGTGTAACGCCATGGTGAAAGGAGATCATGGGTGGGGGGGGGGGCACAGCTGATTACTTCATGGTGAGTTAAATGAAACCAGGTGAAAGAAAGAAAGATAGAAGAGGGAAATTAGTAGTTGAAGGAATGGTGTCACAACACTTACATTGATTCCTTCCCATGAAAATTCTGAACGTCCATGCTGAGGGAGAGAAGTAGGAGGAGAGAGGGATGGGAGAAAGTAAGAGAGTGACAGGACAGAGAATATTGACATGCATGAAGGGGGAGATGGGGGAAGACAAAGGCAGGAGGGATGGGGTGGCACATCGGACATGCAGAGGAAATAAGGAAATATGGGGAGAAGTAGGTAAAATAATAAATAAATGAAAAGGGAGGGGGGTTGAACAAGGATCAGTTTATATTGGCTTAGTTATCGATAGCAGCGTGAATACGCTTCACTTTTCAGGATACATGTGCCAAAAACACTGAAAGCCTGCGGAAAATCATACATGTCTGTGTGTTCCTCTGTGTGTGAATGAGTGAGGGCGAGAGATATCAGTGTTTAACAGTATCTGATGCAACACACAAAGGACTGAGGCTAAAAGGAGGAAGTGTGTGTGTGTAGGCAGATAGGCATCTGTCACACACACTTGTCTCTATCAGTTGGACTGACAGTGACCAAACTGAGGACTTTGGGGGGTTAGTGACTGTGCTGAAATATTTTCACCTCCCTGTCCAGGCTGAAAAATAAATCAGCAAACAAGCAAGCCTGGAAAAATAGTACTTGTCACCAATATTTATTAGGCTACACTTATTGTCTCTCAAACTATATTTTCTTGACTTAAGTTATTTCAGAGTTTGCCAAACAGGCATTTTATGTTTGATTCTCTGCAATGTAAACTACAGTGCTGGAGGAAACACACGGTTTGATATGTTGTGAATAAACAGAAGAAAGCCCTCTTGTGTCTCTACTGTACATATGGAAAAAATAGGAAAACAACAAGCCCAACTCTGTTTAAAGGAAAGAAGATGCATTACCAGCACAAATAAAGACCAATTATTAGCATGTCATATCCACTTTGATCTAATTAAATTACTGGCACTCTATCATCACTGTTAGTTTTGCACAATAAAGAAAATACACAGTGATGATTACTGAGTTCCAGGTAATGGCACAGAGCCAGGCATTCCAGTTTCATCACTAAATTAAGCAAACCTGCTGTTCATTGTATGTTTATATTTACAATAGAAACACTGAAGACATTGCTCTCCTCCTCAAGCTCAACTTTTTCAAAAATGTTGACCTGTTCCCTGACCACATATGAAACATGTTGTGCTTAAAGTTTAAGTCATGCATTCAAAATGTAATTAATAAATACAACGGTATACTCAAGTCAATATGTAGAATTATTATATTAAATGGTTGTTGCATTGCCAATCTCTTACAGCATTGTAACTGGCTATAGGAGAGCTACTTTAAATAAATTCCAATATTTTTTGTAGTATGATGCTTAATATTTTGAATGCATACGTTGTAGGTGTAGGTAATGTTGTCAAAGAGTAAAGTGTTTCTTTCTGAATGGTAGTTGAGGAGAAGTACAAAGAAACACTGAGTATAAATATATCAGTATTTAATAGTACTTAATTCTTCACCACCTGACAACATCCTGTCAAATGTAAAGAGGAGGTAATTTAATGCTGAATGACATAATGAAGGAGAGACACTTCCAGGATAGTGTTCCATCCCAATACGGCTCCATAAAAGTAGCTCATGTTAATCAATATCATCCTCTTCCATTCTTTTTTCCATTCCTTTTTCTCGTAATTCTATTCTTTGCTCTCTCTTCCTTTCTGTCTCTGGAGCTCTGCTCATCTCTTTCTCTTTTCTTTTTCTTCCACTCCCTATAAAGAAATATTTTACAGTCGCCTAATAGAGCTGGGCCTTTTCAAGCAGCTTTTTTATGTTCCTTTTAGCGGCACTGACAATCCTGATGTGCGTGTGTGTGGGTGGATGGGTGGTTGTGTTGTTGTTTTATTTTTTTCCCCCTCTTTGTAAGACCGAAGGGCATTCTAGGGCACAACGCATAAATAAATGATTGAATCAGTCCACAGTGAATTTGGTGGAGAAGTAAAGTTCTCAACATTTTGGTCATAAATAGTTCCCCTCCTATGTCCTGTCTCAGAGGGATCCGTTTTAGAGCATGGAATCAGGGTAGCAGCAGGAGAGGAGAGGGGAGGGGAGAATATACAGTAGTAATGGCGTGCAGGAATTTGGCGAAAGAGGGAGTGATGCCTCTGCTGTTTTGCTTTGAACCAGCACGGTCAAGCAAGACATAACAGCAACAGCAATGAGCCAATCAAACCAGCGATTGTTCGGCCTTCCAGCAACGCCACCCCATCATGGTCAGGGGCAGAGTAGTGGAAGCTAAGCCACCGACATTGAAATGATGTGTACTACTCTACTAATCTACTAGCATAAGCACCTTGATATACAGAGAGCTAGAGGGGTGAGCTTCCTCTCTGGGCAGGAGCTCATCATGTAGCTGCCTGTGTAACTGGTTTTCAATCGGCGGCCATGTTGGTTCCTCAGGTGGATCGGAAACTGTCCACTGCAAGAGGAAGACAACAGGAATGGACAGCTACAGGGACTGCTGGAGACTTACCTGCTCCCCATCCTTCTGGACTGGCACGCCATCTGCCGCTGAGAGCAAGGTAAAGGAAGAGAGAG
This sequence comes from Echeneis naucrates, assembly GCF_900963305.1. Lineage (NCBI taxonomy): Eukaryota > Metazoa > Chordata > Actinopteri > Carangiformes > Echeneidae > Echeneis > Echeneis naucrates. The sequence continues at coordinate 16,274,684 of NC_042516.1, forward strand.
GGGGACAAAAAGAGAGAGAATCTTGAATCAAGTCAGCCAAGAGATTTACCTCGACTAATCTGCCACTCCGAACATTCATGCAGTCTGATCAGAAACAATGCTTTTTTTTTTATCTCCTGTTCTGAATTTTATTCCTCTACGAATGAATTTCTGGTTCAGCTTCCTGTTCCAGTCTTCTCTGTCACATGTCTTTTCCCACATTGTCAAAAGCTCTACATTCCCTCCTCATCTTCACCTCCACCTTTTTTTTTTTTTTTTACATCAAATACACATACCATGCCTGAAACAACACTCACAGCCATGAAAATAAATAAACATCTATATACTTACAAACTACTTTTACTCAATTTTTTTTAAATACACCCACTCAGTAATTTTTCAATTTTGTCAATGACACTGGAACACTGGAAGAGATTACTTTCCAACAAAGTGTGACATATTTAGGTATTTGTGTTCTGAGTTGTTCAAATTCACATTTGTGAAATCCTCAATGTGACTAATGATGTATCTGGCTACATTCCTCAAGTTCATCGTTCCTGAATTCTCTGTAAATATCGCTGAAATTCTGTCATTCCAGCTCACAGCTGTCTCACAAAACAGCTATATGTTGCATCTTATTGTAGGTATGGGTCACAATGAGATGTTTGCTGCTTACCACTTCTGCATTATCCCCATGACCTCCAGCATGGTAAGAGAGTTTTCATGATGACTTTTCCCCCTTTTTGGAGTCTACTCACTATTTTTTTTTTTATTAGCTCCCTTTAAGATAAGATAAGATAAGATAAGATAAGATAGACTTTATTAATCCCTTGGGAGGTCTCCGTCAGGGAAATTGTTGTTCCAGCAGGTACAGCACCGACAAGAACAGTAAAAGAAAGCACACAGTTTGAAATATATAAACAACAAATGTACAACCATAAATATTCAGTTTATTTTAGTGTCCCATCTTCTCCAATCCCTCTTTCTTCCTGCTACTCCTCCCCCTCCCACCTAGTGCAGAGTTATACAGTTTTATTGCTCGGGGGACAAAGGAGTCTTTGAATCTGTTGGTTCTGCACCTGGGGAGAAGCAGTCTGTCACTCAACAGGCTTTTCTGTGCACTGATGACAGGCTGCAGAGGGTGACTGGCGTTGTCCATAATAGCCAGCAGTTTGTTTCTGGATCTCCTCTCTGCAACTGTCACCAGAGAGTCCAGCTTTGTGCCAACCACAGAGCTAGCTCGCCTGATCAGCTTGTCCAACCTGTTTGAGTGCTTTGTGGATGTACTGCCACCCCAACACACCACAGCATAGAAGAGGGCACTGGCAACCACAGACTGGTAAAACATCTGCAGCAGTTTCCTGCAGATGTTAAAAGATCGCAGTCTCCTCAGGAAGTACAGTCTACACTGGCCCCTCTTGTACAGGTGTTCTGAGTTTACATATAGATGACACATGCACAATGCTTAATGATGCCCTATTCAGACTAACTGGATGATAATATGCAAAACAATGTACCATGTCACCTGAAATACATGCTCTCTGTTGGATAAATGAATGTTCTAATCCCTCTTCTTTCCCGTCCGTCCAAATCCTAATTAAAACATTGGCTTAATTAGAAAGGCTGCACTGGTAATGGAGTTTAAACACAGCTTTAGTCTCTAGGTACCTGCTCTCTATATCATAGGGTCTGTACTCTGTGTGCAAGTCTCTGAGGGGCTCACTCCTGAATCAGTACTGTGAGTGTCTGCACGTGTGTGTGTTGCTGAGCCAATCACATTTTCCACAGCTGTATTTGGCAATCGTGAGCAATTTCTCTGGAGCTCTGAGAAACACAGAGTTGATGGCTCTCTGGATGTCCAGTGATGTCTCTGACCCACTGACCCAGTGATTCAGAAACATCAGCTCAACTCTGTCTCTGTTGAGCTCTTAGATATTACCCTTGCCTCTGAACTCCATCCAGTCGAATCAGCTCATTGCAATGGCATGAGACAAGGGACAGGCTTCATTCCAGAAATGGACTCTCTATGCTTGCACAGGGAGGGGTGTGCCAACTACAAATTATAGCCACCTTGGTTCATTTGTACAGATAATGCAGTGGTCACACTAAGAATGTCCTAATTTCAAATGTATCCTTTGGCAATTGTCCAATAATCATTATATATCAATAGTTTGTGATCATTAATTCATTTGTCATGATTGCATGTTTTATTTCCCATTTTGTTTCGCCCAGATTGGCTTAACTTGCCTATGGCATTTTCCTTCTATTGCTAGTTTTCACCATATTTCCCTTAACAGGACCAAAGCAGGCTCATGAAGTTACTGTATGTATATATAAAGCTGCCTAGTTTTACATTATCATGTTAAATTGGCTCCACTGACTTGATGAGTCAAAGTCAATTTTCAAGTGACAGGGAGCTCTATACAGCCTGAAAACCAGATGTACAATACCCTCCATAGGGCTTTCAATCTGGTGTGATAGTTCAAATGAAACACAGAAGTATCGATTCTTTGGAGCTCACTTCACACTTTAATCTTTTTTATGTCCCCTAATTTTACTGGTGCAATACTAGTGTCGGCATTGCTGGGGTTACTCTTTGGTGACTGATGGGGCAAACAAGCCCTTTCTCAATGATATTGAGGGCCTGACAGTCAAATGCAACATTGTTTAGTTGAAAATATTACTTCCTTTGAAACTGAAGAGAAACTGATTTTGAAATATATAATGTTCTCCTTGAAACTGAAATACACTATTCAGAGGCAAAAATATTGCAATAAATGTTGTGTACACAGTCAATAATTGTGTTGACACTCTAAGTGCTTTAAAAGTGTTTGAGGGCACTAACAGCATCTGCCAGCACTCTCGGCTCTGCTGAAAATCCACCTTTTTTCTATTAAACTGTGACGCAACTGTGTGAGCATGAACAAGGCATTCCTGGAGAAGAAAGAAATTTGGGCCAGCCAACAGACAACCCCAACATTTGACACTACTTTGCATCGGGGTTTGCCATTTTCAGGGAGGATGAACATATTTTAAGCATCACAATTAGAAATGAAATCTGTTGGACCTTAGAAGGATTAGCTAAGCATGCTTGATTTTTCTACTGAGTATGGTGTGAATTGGTCACTTATTAGCTGACATTAGTTTGACAGAGAAATGTGACATTGTCTGTCAGGGTGGGAAAGAGTGTCCCAGATTTTTTCTTTACGAGGAATAAAAATCTGTCCTGCAAACACAAAGTATAGATGAACATATATCCACATACATAGGCCTGCACCAACATACAGTTTAATGAGTCAGGACACATATATCGCCACTAGCCTCTTTTTCTGTTTCTCTCCCTCTCTTCCACTGTGACAATCTCTCCTCTTGCCATCCCTCAGCCTTGTTTGGCCAATTAGTAGATTAGCAGTCACCCTCTCCACATAAATCACAATATGGCTCAAGATTTCTCTGGACTGCAGCAGTACACACCACCATTGGGCAGCCTTCCAGTTCTTCTTCACAAAGCGATGGACCAGAAAAATTAAATTCAGATTGTGTACCTTTGTGACTGTATGGATGTTATTTACTGTCTGTGAGCCTCTTGTGAAATGATGTCAACCCATGGATGTCTACTTCATGCTGCAATTAGTCAGACTTATTCAAAGCTCTACGAATAGCTCTATAAATGATGGGTCAGTAGTCATTACACAGCATCTCAGTGGTTTCTTAAGCCATGGAACACACAGTATTTCTGCACTGAAGTAGGCAATGCTCTCAGGCACTCAGCAGCCCAGTAAGCAAATACGTAATTCTGCTCTTGAGAAGACAGGCAGGATACCTACTTGAGGAAACAGCAACAACAACACATGACTAGAGCTCTGAGCCAGCTTCTCCTCCCCGGGCACTCTCCCCCCTCCCCTGTACACACATTGCTACAGCACACTGGATACCCCCCTGCGGTCATAGGGGAGCCAGGCGTAGCTCAGCTGAATAGAAGGAGGGAGGAGGAGGAGGAGGGTGAGGGAGGTTGGAGAGATGGACGAGAAAAAGGAGGGAGCAGCGTGCAGCTATGCGTAGTGAACAACCAAAGATCTGCAGCGGCTGCACTGTCAAGTCCAGCTCTGTCTGGAGTGGCTTGATGGCTCCTGCTGAAGAAAGAAGCATTTGAGCATCATCTGTCTTTTTCACTCGTTGCCCTGCAGCAATAACGGCTAGAAACCAGGGGGCTTGTGCTTGTTTACCATGACAGCTGCAGTGAAGCTGGATGCCACAATGGGGTACCAGCTTGGATAGCAGCCCTCTTACAGCGATGTGAGCAGGTGCTGAGTGTCTGAGCTCCAGAGTTCAGCAAAAAAGAAGCTAAAGCACCAAATCCCAGATGGTTGGGAGACTTTGGTAAAAGAAATGGAGTTAAATGCATCCATAATCCACATATATACAGGTGTTCTCGTATACAATTACTGTGACTTGCACAGCATGAGTTCCCACAATTAATTTAGTGAAATGGTAATCCCAATTTACCTGCCAGTTGCAGGCCTGATGTGTCTCATAACCTTTTAAGTCATTAATGTAGCTGCTATCCTGTGCATATACATGGTAATTAGGTTACAGCAGCCATCCACACATTTACTGAGGTAACAAAAAACCTAATGCATATAGTACCCTGTCTCAGTACTGTCTGCTGCTGCTCAGTATCATAAACCTGATCACTACCATAAACTTCCTTATGCTATGCTAAATAAATAATGAAGATGTAAAAAAATATGTTTTACTTTTATTCATCCTTTCTGTTAAGATGAAGCAAAGAAAACCTGCAGCAGAGGAAATCTACCAGTTAAGTGTGCAGCAAGTTGTACCTTGTATGCAGGAAATTTTTGTTTTCTTGCTCTTTGATATTCAAAGGAATCTACTCGTCTTTCAAAACATGCCCCCCCCCCTTTTTTTTTAATCAGTTGTTTGTAGCTGCAGATAAACTAATGATAATCTCTGGTCAAACACTAATGTTGAGTACATCCACAATTGCCCATAAATTCACACTCACACTCCCACATACAAACACGCACACAGATCAAATTGTAAGGTAGAAATTCTCTCTTTCACTGCATTATGTTTCAATTTCATAAGTCACTCAGTGGCTGAGTCATACTGTTTAGAAAAATGCCTGCCATCATGTGCCCACACACAGGCCTCACAATCCTGATCTGCCATATACACATACAGGCTGAAAATTATATGCACAGGGATGTGTTCACATAGACAACCATATATGTTAATCTGCATCATGTATGCTTTTACCTGGCATCCAGGATAAGGCAGACCATAATAGCATACAGTAGAGAATATGAAAGAGAGGCACTACAGACACTGTAGGTGAACAACCTATGTTATACAATGTCCCTTTATTGGAGTCCTTGGGTGTATGAGTGCATGCACACGTCCTGACACATGCTCACACAGGTAAGGGTCATCAGGTCCCACCCTATCTCTGAGGTACTACATCATTGAGTCATTCACCTTGAATTTACTCATGTGCACAAGGGTTTTCCAATCTGCACTGGAGCCAATCAATCAGCCTCCACCTCACTCTGCCAGATTCCCCAGATTACAGGCAGACTGCGAACTGGCAAATCCAGAACATGGTGTCAGTTGCTGACTGAATGTGAGCAAAAGCATGTTTCAGCGGGGGTGTTGGGATTTTTTATTTAATGGCAGGGAATCCCTCTCAGTAATGCAGTCACGAAAACATCTGACACTCACAAAAGAGCCCACATGGATGTAAATATAGCAGCAGAGGCGCAGTCATGCAGGAGGAAAATGTAAACTAGAGGTCATTCACAGGTAGACCTAACACAAATGTACATGAGAATACAAGCACACATACGCACACAGCCACAAGGAGTTAGTATGATTAAAATCCCATACAGTACCCATAAGAAGCAACACAAGAACTTTGCTTAATTTTGATTTGCTGTCACTGTAAAGTGAATCAGTAAACTAGTTGCATGTAGTGGCATCTTACCATAGCTAAAAAGGGAGAGCGGGTCTACCTAAAGGCTGCACAAACAGGTGAAAGCAGCCATAATGTCCCACATTCATAGTTACACTTTCATCACTGCCGCCTGAACCATGGCAGTTATATTCATATTGCACACAATGCCCTAAATTACCGAGTGATTAACGCTTCCAGCACAGGCAGGTATTATGCAGCCTGCTAACTTGATAAAGAACCTGATACTGAAAATGTCTCTGATATGTAGCTTTCAGCACAGTGATAGGTAACAGCATTATCAACACCGCATCTATAAATGTGGCCACCATCATAATTGCCTTACAAACACTTGTTTGTTTGGCAGCTCAAAAAGAAAAAAGAGGGATGTGTAACTTATATTCCACGCATAAGCCGATTCACACAAGAATATTGTTTGTCATTATTTGCACACCTCACATCAGCTACATTTCAAGGCCTTGAAAAGGATGATGGATGCCAACATCCCATCTTCTGTACATCACTCTCTGTCTTCACCTGACCCACCAATAGCAGTGCTGAGAGACTTAACCCAATGTTTCACTAAGAGGGCTGGGTTCATTATGTACCTGTCACTTTAAACCATCATCCAAAATCACTATGAATATACAACTACTTTTGCAGGGACAAAGAATTTGTTCTCCACTGATTCTTGGTAGATTTATCTTTGACTTTTAAAATATAAAAAATGTACTCTACATTATTGAAAGTAAAAGTGAACCAACCCAGAGCTTTGGCGGCTGTCATTTTCTAACTAGATGTGAAAAAATATCTTACATGTCTCTGCAACATTTCTCATGTCCTGAATTTTCCAATAAACTGAACCAGAGTACTGATGCCAAAAGATGTGATGGTTAAGCATGATGGATCAGAAACTGTTCTTACAGGGAATTATAAAGATTTCTATAAGGAATGCCTCAAAAGATCTTTGTTGTCATATAACCCATGCCAACCAAATGTATAGTTTACCCCAAAACACTCAACATGCATTATGTAGTATGTCAACCAGCCTAGAGCCATGATTTTTGCAAGAATACATAACTTACTATAATAGTGTGCGAGTAGAAAGCAATAACAAAAGCTGACCACAGAGCGTGCACCCAGATATGATTGAGTTGGGAGAGATAGTGTTACCAGAGGGCAGACAGATACATCAGGGCTACTCCCGTATGGAGACAGATCCAGTTCTGCTGCCTGCTGCTCCTCCTGTTGATTGCTGCTTGGCAGCGTGGACTGCAGTTGAGAAGGCAGATCAATAACACACACTAAAGCTATTCTCACCCAGGATAAACACAACCACGCCTCTAGACCGGCAGTACTGCTACTGGTTCTGTTGCTTACAAGAGAATCAAAGACTCAGACACACAAGCTGCTTGAAAATGCATGAGCTTCCCTCCCCTTAAGTACTATTTGTTTACACATTCATGCTAGATTATAGTACACACATCTTAGGATAACAGTTTAAAAATATGAAAATTCTATTTAAATAGATCTATAATTTTTAGTATATGGTACTAATAGCATTCAGTCTACTTTGGGTGTGTACTTGTATAGATCTGCCTTTATCAAAGCTCTTCATCAGTTATCACTGGTAAGAAAATGGAACTGACATTAGCAGAACAGCCTTGCATCAAAAATGAGCAGCAGTATCAAGTGACTCACAATCCTCTCAAAAGCCTTGTGTCTGCTTCAACCACATTATTTCCAGCAGCTGGAGTTGCTATATGTGTAGTGTGTAGTTGAGATCCTCCTGTCTTAACCTGAGTGTTAAGACAGAAGGATCTCAACTTCCTCTCCTGCTCTGCCATGGAGAGCCAGAGCTGCTGCACCTGCCTCCCTAACTGTGTCACATAACACTCTCCTTCCATTTCTTGTATTCTTGTTATTTTTATAATCTTCTTTATCAAGGATATACATTGAGTTAAAAAAAAAAAAAAAGAGTGAGGGGGCCCATGCAAGAGAACTCGACAGATGTCTGTAAAATGGCTTTAACATTCATGACCCCTGTAAAGGTTATATTTTCTTCACGGTGACACTGAATATGTGTTGATGTTTCTCCATAAATATGTTTAAGAGTCTCATGTGCTAAGTGCCTCATTAATATTTAACACCAAGAGAAGTCTGTGTTTATTTTTACCTTGGGACATGCAGGACCTGAAGCGTGCACTGAATCATTTGAATCATATTCAAACGGATATTGATTGTTTATCCAAAATCTGTATTCAGCAATTCTGGTGCAGGTTTATTTAACATGCTGCTTATGGGTTTATCCAGGAAGGTCCTTACCTGCAAACACCCGTCAAGCCCACACACCCTTGCCTGCACGTATTTGCCCCTCCCTTTGCACCCTCTCCATCACCATCCGTTCATTTCCCCTCCTCCCTCCTTCCCTCACTGCCTTCACTGAAATTATTCTGCTGCTGCTCATTTCTTTATCCCCCTCTATCTCTATTATTCATGCAAATAATAACTAACAATAACTGTGCAAGCATCCCTAACAATGGCATTATTTTCCTTCCCTTTCTCCTCTTTCTCCGAGCCACGCCGCCCTATAAATAAGCACTATGACAGCATTTCCATCTCCCGCCTCTCTCTTCCTCTTGTCCATCCCTCTTTACCTCCCACTCACACACACATACATACATATTGCCAAACAGCATCATAAATCAGGGGATCGGGGGTTGGGGGTGAGGGAGGTGGGGTATGCAACCGCACACTCAGTGGCACATTTTAACACATATCCCCTCTGACATTTTGTCCATATACTGTAAACTGTTTTTGTGACCACAGACCCCTGCTAGTACACAAGGACTGAGAGAGAGGCAAACACACATACACACAGACACGTATAGGGAACCTGTCTGTTGTCTCTACACAAACCATCTCTCTGCTAGGAGACCCCCGCCCAGCACCCCCACCCCTAGCCCGCAATGAGAGAAAGGAAGAGAAACAGATGCTTACTCAGTCTCCTGGAGCCGATGCATCCCATGGTGTATTCACAAAGGCCCTGGATACAAGCGTGGAAGTGTTATCCAGACACCGTGCATTCTCCCTCTTCCTCCTACGACTCTCGTTTTCTCCGCTTTGGCTTCTTTTTCTTGCTCTCCTGTGCTCTTTTTCTCTCTCCCTCTTTCTCTCTGCGCTTGCTCAATCCCTCACTCGCACTCTCTCTCCCTCTCCCTCTCTCTCCCCGGTGCAGTGTCTTAGAAGCGATCTGGTTAGTAAGTCAGTATGCCTGAGGGAAATAGATTAGGACTAAATAAAGATGTGAGGCATTAGTAACATCATTTGCAACTGAAATGTCATACATGGGTTTTGGGGGGTTTTGTGTGTGTGTGTGTCAATATCTTACCTGTGGCATTATCTTTATAATATCCTATTCAACTTGCAGAAACTGTTACATTTATCTGAGTAACTCAGATTGACACTGATAATATGATTGGATAATTTAAAGTGGAGGTAATAATCCACAGGAAATAATCTAATGAGAGGTTTGAAGAACAATGAGATTGATTGTGAGTTTTTAGACTGCGGCTAGTAGATCAGTGGCACAATGTGAGAGTATCGGGCTGCCATTGTATAGATATCTCTGCACTGCTGTAATATTGTTGGGCTAAAATGGGGATTCTCTCTCTGTCTCCCTCTCCTGTGTGCGCTTAGCCAAACAATACACTGCAGCGGTTTCCTCGTGCCTCTCCATTTCCCTCTCAATCACCCTCCACCTTCCCCCTCCTTCTGTCCCTCCCTCCCTCACACTGATGACTCAAAAAAAAAAAAAATACCTACATGCACATACACTAATACCAAACAACTGCGAGACAAAAAAAAAAAAGGAGAGGGTTTTCCTTCACAGTCAAGCCTGCTCAGTCTCCACCTCTTTCTGTGTCGTCTCTCTCCTTATTGATTCACCCCAGACTCTGCGCCCTTTTTCCTTTCTGTGAATCCTACCTCCAGACCTTCCCTCTTTTAGCCTTCATGCCTTTCTCGACTACATTCCTATCATCCATGGTGAAAAACAGGAGTGACTTTTACCGCTTCATCTTTAACTCTCTTGCTTGACTTCTGTATCTCTTAACACCACCACACCCAAAGCCTTCACCTTCCCCCTCACTGCACCTGTCTTACTCACAGTTTTTCATCTTTCATCTTGTTCCTCCTACCTCCCTTTGTTTTTTTACCCATACTACTTCTTGTCATTCTGGGCAGCCTCTTTCCTGATTACAAATTTATGTGTGCTGTTTCAAGAAGTGTTAGCCCTGCAAATGATGTAAGCTCAGTCTGAACCAGAGAGAATATGTGTGGAAAAGGGTGCATGTGTGCGGTCACTCTGTATTCTATTTACTTTAGGCACACTAAGTGAAGAAGAAAGAGAAAGGGAGCAGAACAGATGGAAGGACACAAGTCATGGGCAGATGGGGGAGAGTGATCGGGAAGAAAGCAAAGAACAGTTGAGTCATGTGCAGGAGAGGTGTGGAGATGACATTGCGTATAATAAAAGATTTAGCACTCCAGAATGGACAGACGAAAAATAAAAACACACCAACAATGTAGTCTATTGATTTAGGAATTCAATAGATGCAAAGACACAGATAAATTAGCGTGGATGTGATATATGTGTTTTGCCTTAGAGGGTTTACAGTGGATGTGTGAATTGCCAGACATAACAAATTATACAGAATCCAGCAAATCCCTGCATTGTGACTTTATATATAGTTGTGTCTTAGCTCTCTCACTGGCAAAGAGAAGATGAGACTGTACGTTAAAGCCCTGGGCTAGCTCCACTCACATGACCCAAACCTTGTTTAAAAAAAACAAACAAACAAACAAAAAAACCTAACACAACCCTCCCCTGATGTGTGGGATCGCTACTGAAACAAACTGAATCTATTGTCTTCGAACCATGCCTGCATCTCTGCCTCTCTCCATTCCCCCTCCATCTACCCATCACCGTATCAGCCACTGCATAGACATCTTAATAATGTTTTTTTTCCCACAACAGGAAATCATGCTGTTTTTGCTGAAATCCTCAGTTAATCTTGGTGTATCTGTGGTCCTATACCTGAATTTTCATTGTCAATATGGTTAAAGCTTGCTTCTTGTTTTCTTCTGTAGGTAGGTGAAATTTAACCCTGTAAACAAAAACTAGGTCAGATTACTGCAACACATTCGCACACTGGAGCTGCAATCAGTCGATAACCATCACAACATACTGGTATTTTTAACAGTGTCTTGATGTTTTCTGACTCAAATTATCAATTCATAAATTGAATGTATAATACTCAAATGAATCACTATTAAAACTAATTGTCAACCCTATCACACACTCACAAGCTTTATACTGAGAACATGATGATCTATGATAAGGGCCATTAATGCAAGACAAGGTCAACCACAGAAGGAAGAAATTCTTGACGTTAATGTCACTCATGATACATGGGCTATTCACAAAGATGGCTGCCTCTCACCATCTCTGTCCTCTCCTTTATAACTCCAATGCACCAATGCTAACAAAGTATGCAACATGATACAAATTCATTTTGCAACACATGACATAGATGACTTCTAATGTGTTCCTGTCAGCATCTCTCTCGTTTTCTTGTTTGGAGTGATGATGCTGCATTGAATTTAAATGCAACTGTTCATGTTATCATGGGGATTCACACACACACACACACACACACACACACACACAACACAACACAACACAACACATTCCTTTAATCAATAACTTACATGTATGTACCTGTTACTATCTGTGTATCAGTTCCTTGCTATTATGTTGTCACACACACCTCAAAGATAACAAATAATGAATCTGTTTCCACAGTCATTGCCATTATAAACATGCCTTTTCCCACTGTATCTAGCTATCATACGGCTGAATGCCAGTCCGTGTGACCATATGTCTTAATTGAAACCACATGTTAAATAACTGCCCCCAAGTAAGTTAGGTGAAGAGCGTGTGTGTGGAGGGAGGGGTGGTTGGCGGGGACATATGTGTGTCTATGTGTGTGTCCTAAGGAGAAAAAGAAGGTGTTGTATCAGACAACCATTGGGTTTCATGTATGTAGACAAAAAGAAAATATCTAAATGTGGAAGGAGCCAAGAGATGATGTGAGAAAATGATGAAGTAGGATGATAAAAATGGAAGATAAAAACTGTGTGCTACGTTTAGAGGACGGACATGCATAGGGGGTGGTTGGAAACAAAGGAGAGATTGAATGTTGTTATGGAAAAAGGCAGTTCCATAATAAGTTGATCTCTGGTGGTCATGTGTGAATGATTAGGTGTTTTGGCCAGTGGCAGGTGGAGTTGATGTGTATTATTAGTTGATACGCTGTGTGTGGTTGGTTAGGGATCTGTATGAGCATTCCTGACTGTATGAGTTTGTACACTTTAAGTGAAGGTAAAAACCATGTGTACGACGAGTTCCTAACTCTCCTCTATTATTTACAATTCTGTCCATCCCTCCTGCAATTACCCTACATTCCCTTTTTAATGCCAGTCCCCCTCACTGAGACTATGCCCACTGCTACTCTGTTTAACCTCTGCAATGCTTGTGTTCACCTTGTTTCTCACATCCGCTTTTCTCAACAAGCACATCAGTGTCTTTACCACTTTACATACCGTCCTGTCATTTTTCACATATGTAGCTGTAATGTTTCTCCTGTTAGAGGTTCTGTGAGGGAATCATTGTGCCTTTAGGCATTTTCATCAGGCACAGTGGCATGTATCAGTCTGACACCTGCTGAGAGAACTAGAGTACTACAGTCTATGCTGGCTTTCACTGAAATCCAGTTTTGGCTGCTGAAGCATTTTTCCTGTGTGCTGAGTGAAGAGGCCATGTCTTGTCATGAGCATAGATTGTCATCATGTCTTAAGTATGCCTGGAATTTCTTCTTGATGGCTTTTCACTTCTGCAAAGCTACCTTGCACTTCTACCACAGTTTTTTAGTTCTTTAGTTCTTTAGTTTTATACCATAAAGGAGAAGATTTATGCAAATATGTGCATATATGTGCATATATGTGCATATACGTCCTTCATCCTCTATCTCATAAATTCATGTCTAATTAACTTACCCTCACTAACATAAATGGGGTAGAGGAAGACCCCGACACTACAAACTACAGCGTCCAGAATGACCCTTAAGTTGAATCAACACTTCTCTCAAACAAAAACTGACCTGTATACTGCAAAGCATTAATGTGCACACAACTTTATTGCTCCTGCTGGTAAAGGAGAGTCTTGTTGTTGCTTGTACTGTGTAGAGGGATCAACAGCCTTTTTATCTTATATTAATACATCATAAATCATATTTGTTGATTGCAATGTTGTTTGTATTCTAAACTGAAGCTGCAAGTAGCAAAAGTTTATACGATAAATGTAGTAGACAAAAATATAAAAGTCACAAAGTAGCTTTCCATGACTGTTGGTTATATTCAAAATAACCACATAAAAATTGTGACTTACTTTGGAGTGTCTTGGTGTGAGAAAGTTATAGGTGGATAGATATAGAAGAATGGGAGAGAGAGGATACTATGGTATAAATCGGAAATGATCCATGATTAGGGTATTAACTCTGGCAGAGGTATTATGAGCTGGCACTGACTCACATGAGCAGTGGGAGGTGAAGAATGGAAAGAGAAAAGGAAGATGTGAAGGAAAATAAAAGTGTAAAACAAAGGAAAGAATAGAAAAGTGGTGAAAAAATGCAACGTAAAAGAGAGGGAAAGAGAAATATGGTGATTTGGAGAGGGAGGGGAGAGGAATTGTTCATTCCAAGGTTTGGCTGCATTCCAGGCTGTCTGGCTCTGATTCTGACGACCTCCTGTTTTTTTTTTTTTGTTTTTTTTTGGGGGGGGGGGTTGTCTTACCTCCAGACTGACTGAACCCTAGAGCAGCCTTCCCCTTGCCTGAATGAAATTTTCCAAACTTCGATCATGACACCACCCAGTGTTTGCAGCTGGCAAAAGTGGGGCAGAAGAGAGTTACACATATGACACTTAAACTTCCTTATGCTTCACGAAGAAAAGGCAAACTCAGGATTGGGTGTAATTTGGAACAACACACAAATATGGGCATTAAATTAGCATGTCACTTGCAACTGTTATGGAATGCACTTTTTTACCTCAGAACAGCATTTTCGATTCAGTGGAAAGCTCTGACTGGAAATTTGACACATTTTTTTTTCCTTTGTGGAAGTGGAGAAAGACTGGAAACATTCCTTATGGGACAATAGGCTATCAAAGACCTATGTGACCACTCCCTGTAGCTCTCACACATGAATCAAGCGACAAAAGGTTACACAACATCGACAGCTGACGTATGCATGTAACAGCACTCAACCAAGACCTTTGGGTTCATAACCTGAATCCAGTGAAATTCTGCTGTGTCTCTCCAAGATGATCTGTGAAAGGGCTAAACTGCAGTGATTCAGATTTTATATATCAACCACTTGAAATTGTTCTACTTTTAACAAGTTAGTTGTTCTCACATTCAGACAAAACTTTCCAGCAGGCTGAGATAAACTGTGGACCTGTTTTTCACAGAAATAATCTGGAGAAAAAAAAAAAAGGGGGGGGGTTAAGCAAAATATGAATGTCAGACTTACCTGTAGCCTTTACTAATATCATCAAATTATTTTAAAAATGAAAAAGGCTTTAAAACGTAAAGACATACAAAATGCAGCTAATTCTGACAATTGAAATGAAACCATCAGAGATTTGGTGTTTTTGTTTGTAAACTAACTAATCCTCTACTCAGTATTAATAGAGCAAAAGCAACACTTGCAAAATGCTTAAAAATGGTGACACTGACAAAGGCATAGTGAATGTTAGAGTATTGTTCTATTAACATTTACCAAAGGGACTCATTTAAATATATATATATAAGCAAGACTTGTTGCATGATCGAAGTTTAATGTTAAATGTGTAGAAGTGTTTGCGTCAGTGATATATGTGTGTGTTTGTTGGTGAGGCATTGAAGGATGTTATGCCATAGAGGTGGGAGGTGTCATTTACAATGCCAGATTGAGGACAACCACATCCTCAGTGTCAGGATGTACAAAAGAAAGAAAGTCCGGAGAGAGAGAGAGAGACACCCATTGAATTCACCTACTCTTTATAATCCCATGCACAAAGAAGCAATACATGCCAACAACAACAAAATGTTGTGGCCCACTTGATCTGATTTATTCTGTGAAAAGCATCAGGACAGCCCTTTTTCAAAGCAGTTAAAAGCAAAAAAGCAAAAACAGATTACTGTGAACATATTTTCTTCTGCTACTTCACCTCCTTGTGTTTAAAGACCTAACCACTTCAAGCCTGTATCTCATCAGGGTTAGGGTTAGGCCTCTAGCCCCATTATCTCTCCCTCCCTATGGCTCCCTCACTCCTTCAGTCTGACCTTACAAGGAGAGGCAACAGGGTTGATGTCACTGAATGAAGAATGCTGCAAGAATCCAGAGAGAAAAGAGAGGAGGAGGGGTCTGAAGTCTGACTGGACAGTTTATGAACACACACGCAGATAGAGAGACAGATACACATGCACCACAACAAAAAAGAGAGAGAGATAGGGAGAGGGAGAGGAGACAGAGAGAGAGCGAGGGAGAGAGAGAGAGAAAGGGATGCTGTTTACATAGTAATACACAAGTCCTGAGCCAAAGTCAAACAAGAAAGAACTTGTTTGGAAGGATGGTGTCATTCCTTTTCCAGACCTAACAGCACAGGGGGAGGGTCTAATAGCTGCTGGAAAGGGGAAGAGAGAAAGAGAAGTTACAACAGCAGACAACTCAGCTTGGAAGCCAGAGAAAGAGAAGAACAAAAGGAAGAGGGGAAGTGAAAGGGAGGTCTGCCGTGCAGCTGCACCAACAGGGTAAGTGATTTCATCGGGATAAAAGGAGGTGGTGGCAAGGCTCCAGTTTTTTGCGGGAGATTGGGTGGGGAGACTGCTACAGGTTACCTAATAAGGTAAAGTTTTGTAAATGCAAATGTCATGATAGCGCACATTTCCAGATTTCTGTACCGGGACTGCAGCCAACACCTCGGTGCCATGGCCCGAGGTGGACCTGACACATGGCACCTGGCGCAGCTCATTGTGTGACCTGTAAAAAGTGTTTTCCACGGTGGCGGAGAAGATACCTCTTAGTGGGCGGCGTTCCTCTGTCTCCCTGCCTGAGTGTTTGTTCACCGCACTGAATAAGTCCCCGGTAGGCTGAGGGTTGCTACGCCGATGACAAGGAATGAGCTACGCGGAAGCAGCAGGAGGAAGTTCAGCGTAAAAAGTTGACTGCGCTCGCTAGCTAGCTAGCAGTGCGGCGTTGAACTTTCAGGGCCGGGGGAAGTCCAAACCGTCTGCTGTCGGAGAGGCCGCCTGAGGTAAGAAAATGTAGGGGGACGATAGCTTATGTCTCCGCTGAGACCTAGCTGCTAACCGAGGCGGTGGGGAATGTGTGCCGGCGGTCCGACTGAAGCTAACACCCGTCGGTGTGATTGATGATAAGCCCGGGAGGTGACGGTAACGTTTGTTACATTCACAAGTTAGCATCACTCAGCCGTTAGTGGCCGTAACGATGGTAACGGGGCCTCAGCTGAACCCAGCCGGGCTAATGGCTAGCTGACCGTCACATACGGCACATCTGTAAGATAGCCGTCAATATTAGCATCGACCGCGTTTAGCAGCGTTAACGCCATCTCTCCGTAGCTTTAGCCAGAAACCAGATGCAGAGGGATGGAGGAGGAATTAACCGTCGCTGTGACCTCTTAGTGTCAGCTGTCAGAGCTCCTCAAAGCCCTGGCTAACCGTGTCGGATCAATGGGCTGCTAAGGTGGGTGGAGCACACTGCTACATGGTGTTTAACTTCTCCACACTGCCGAGGAAGGAGAAACCTGTATGAGGCCTCAGGGTGGGTCTCTGTTAAACGTCTTTACTGATTACATGCTCAGGAGCATCCTATTTATTGGATTTTATTTTCTCGCCGTCGTGATCTTGCTCTCACAAACCTGGAAGGTGGGTGTTATTCCGGCTGTGGGGAATTTGAATGTTCCTCCATTTGAAACCAGAACACACAAGTATATAAATGAGCTGTAGCAAATGGTTGATCAATCGATTAGTCAGTAGATAAAAAAAAAAAAAAAAAAAGATAAAAAAAACCCATTGATAATCAGTTTTTGACATTTTTTGGTTGTGGGGTCTCAAGCGTACGCAGTTCATGCATTCCTTGGTCTTATATCTGATTAAGTTGAATATTTCGAATAACTGTAGTTATGAATGGCTTTTTTTTTTTTTAAACCAGAGTACATGAGACATAAGGCAGTTTTAGTTTATAATTAGTGCAACTGAAAGGTTGTGGAAATCATGTGACTAGTATTATTTTATCATCAGCTAGCGAGAAAGAGACCCTCGATGCACAGCCACAGTGAGCCATGGTTAAGTATAACTGGTAATGAGAAGGCTGCAATGGGAGGTTTGTGTGGTGCGTCTGTATGACAAGACAGACTGTAGTCACTAGTGCCTCAGTGAAGTGGTGACCACCTCTGCAAATGAACATAATCTATGAATGGCTGGATGATGTTTCCTCTGACCAGGCTTCCAAGGAATCCTCCTTTAATTGTAGCCTCCATGAGTCAAGATGCACAAGCTATTTTATCCCTCTGCCTCAAATCACTGGCCTTTTGATTTTCGGTTCTCAGTGTCGTTGGTGGACGTTATAACCACTTTTGAAATGCTGCTTGTTCAATCATTCATTGAGCTGCAGTCTGAGAGGGACATTACCATGGTGCTCAATTCATGTCCAGTGACCTGTAAGATTGTCCTCAAAAGGGAGGTTTGCAGCCGCATTAGTGACCCCTGACCTAGACACGCTTTCCCAGAAATTGTGTGTGCTATTAACATCAGAACAATAGAGAGTCTCACTAACAACACACAATGGAATGCCTAGACATGGAAGGAATTACTGGAAGTATTGTCAGAAATACAGATTTGTAGTAGGCTAACAAATAAGCAACATACTTATTTTGGAAAAAAAAAAATTAATTTGATTTATTTTTCTTCGTTAAAGTTTTGAAATAGATTTATATCATGTAATAAAATTGTTAGCCCATTACTTATTTGGGCTCTTGTCATTTTCTTTTTGGAAGAGGCACTGCTACGTGTCTTGTCATGTGTCAGTACTAGAAAGAAACTATAAAAAAGATTTAAAATGGGAGTTGATCTTTTTAACAGCAGATGCACAGTAAATCAAATTTAGTTCCTCTGTAATCACAAAACAATGAACCACTGCTGAGAGAAACAGTTTGAGTGTGGTAGATCTTACCTTAAGAGCCACTGCACCACATAGTCTGTGCCTGTGTAAGTCAATCAACACTGAGATAATACACAAAAGATTATAGAAAGTGTGCCACAAAAGAGGTTCAAGTTTGTTTGTTTGACGTGTAATAGTACACGTGGGATTTCAAATGCAGATTCACGTCCCTGTTTCAATGTCTTGAAGTCTGAGTTTTGAGGGCAGTGGTTCGCCAAATGCATCATTAAGTGCCACTGCCTTGCTACTCTTTATATCCTACGAGGCAGTAAGGCTTGTCCCATTCCATGTGTAAATCAGCCCCTGATAAGATAGAATAAAAACCAAATGGAATGTGGTACCAGCAATTTGCTGGCCTGTAAAAGCAATATTGAGTTTATACAAAGTTCAAAAGCTACAAAGTACACTATGTAATGAATGTAGGCCCCTATACAAAGTCTGTACAGTGCCACCCTTCATCATAGCTGCAGTGTAGAAATAATTAAATGCAGCCTCCAGTGATGTCATTTAGTTTGTAGGGGTGTGAAATCAGTGAGAAATTAAGGGACACACAAAAATGGCTGCAGTCAGCCACAGAGCACAAGTCTATACATCAGATTGTGAGTCAGAAATTAAGACAAGTATGGGAACACAAAATGACAAGGCAAGGAAAAGAAACAAGGAAATATAGAGAGAGGGGTGATTGGAGTGAAAGCAAAAAAGCTTAAAAGATGATGTCATTTAGCTGTAGTGCCAAATATGTTCCTTAGCTGTTCCTTAGGTCTCTCAAGGATCATGTTTCAAGATAGATTTGAAGTGGTGTGGTTGGGACTGAGTGTGTAGCTGATCTCATCGTACTAAGCCCCTCAGGATCGTATGAAGGAACAGATGGAACCTGACCACAAGTTATCATCTGTTGGATAATTGAGAGGACTATTGCATGTGATCTCTTAGAATGTATTTGAAGTGCTGTAATGAAAAGTCTAAATCACAGTCTCTACCCACCTTTGTCAAACACGCCTTAGAAAGCCATAGTAGATACAAGTGTTGTGTTTGGAGTACTCCGTTGATATTCAGATGTGCAAATCTCATTTCGTGCCAAGATCAGTCCAATCTGTTTTTGCATGTTGAGTAGAGAGTCCACTCTACTCAACATGAGGCACTCTGGATTAATGATTAGCCAGTTATTTTCCCAGAGACTCAAACACACTACTCTTTTTGCTTTCTTTTAGTTATTGTTATTGTTAGCTATTGTTGCAAATTGCCACCTTGGCAATATTTAGACCAAAAATAAAGAGGTTATTGCCACATTTTCTTATGGATTTATACAACAAATTTTGTGTTGTTTTCTTGATGTTGTTTTTTTTGACAGCTAATTATAATAGTAAATTTTTAAAGCTAGTTATGTCCTGTGCTAGCATAATATTTCTGATTGCTGTGATCAGCTAATAGTGCTGTTGCAGTCAACTCTATCAGTGTCAATCATTTGTTTAATCAAACTTTTAAATTGAAAGCTGCAACAAAACAGCCAACTTCAACTGGCATCTAACTGTCTAAAAGGACCTAGTTACTTGTTAAAATGTGTATATTATCACATATGTACTGTAAATACAAACATGGAACTGCAGTAGCATTCAGAGGCTTCAGAAATCACTGTTTAATGCTGTGTACTCAAATGTCTTCAAACATAACAGGACAACTTCGGCTGCCGTGACACCATGAAAGAGTTGATACCTCAGAATACCTAAAGGGCATAAGGCCATTAGCCCGCACATATATATTTAGAATCATTTAATTTGCATCGAAGGAAGCTGACTTGACAAACAGAAGTGTTGCTTTCTCACCAGAGAAGGTAGTTAAGTAATAATCAGTGCAGCTTTTTTTTTTTTTTTTCCCCCCTTGAGCAAAAGTTTCTTTGTCCTGTCAGGACTTGAATTGTTGTTGGGGTGTCCCAACAAGATGGAGGGATAAGAATAAAACACTCAAACAATTTTCCTGGTTGATTTAGCTCTTACTGTGAGCTGGGTCCTGTCTACATAATAATTTAGAAGGTTATGCTTGACTTATTCTCTTAATGGAAAGGTTGTTTTTCTAATGTTACGTTTGCTGTATCTATGGTGCAATCGTAGTTTTCGGTGGCTTTCAGAGGGGTGGTTTTCTTGACAACCACTTAGCATTATGTAAACAAGGCCATGTCAGTGTAACAAGCTTGAAAGGTAGAAATATTAAATAAAGTTTGTTGTCATGAAAATTATATTGTCTTGTACAGCTTGCATTGTTCGTCTATATAATAACTGATACATTTTCTTGGATGGGCTGCTCAGTGCAGTTTCAGTAGATTAAATGCTTTTTTTTTTTTTAAGAGTTTACTTAAATTATTCATGAGAAATAGCTTCACGTATGTCTCTGCTTTTACGGTAACATTGAATAAGGCATTTTGTGTAAACTTTGCCAGGGTGAAGAGAATAAATGCAACATTGCAAAGACATACATTGTGTTTGACTGGCGTCATCTCCAGTTTGTCTAATTCTTACCACCTAAAACTCATTCTGTTACAGATTATGTGTTGTGGTTGGACAGTAATGTTTTAGAGTCTCTAAAAGGCGTAATACATAGTCTAAACATTATTGCCACATGTTTAATAATTGAGCGACTATTCCAGAGTTTCAGGGTTTTGTGTTGGAAGAACAGTATGTGCTGTGAGCTCAGGAAGAAGAACTGTGCTTTGACTAAAGATCTTGTTCAGGGTCTGGTGGCCTTGGCGCAAATGTGTTCAGAGTTTGTGAAGAATCTGTAGTCACTCAAGTAGTAACAGCATTTGTTTAACCACCAGCATGTGTCAGGTAAATATTTGGGCTTGCCCTCTTGGTGACGCACCTCACATGTTAATGTTACGGTAGTTGCTACCCTCCCTGCTTCAAAGAAGTATTTCTTTTCCAAACCATGGTATCATTGTGTCTTGAGTCCCTGTAATAGCCACGTGTTAAATATTGTAAATTGTCTCTGGCATCTGGGCGTGCCATTCTGCCTACTGTATTGGATTTTTACACATGGCCTGAGGAAATTTTGACATTCAGTTTTCTCCCTCCCCTGTAGATTATTTGCTCAAGCTTTTGTGTTTGAAGGGATTCAGAATCACTTGATTTGCAAAATGCACTTTGGTTGTTATACTTTTGCATTTCAGAAAATATTAGAAAAAGTCCAAAGAACTTAAAAGGCACTGAACCACAATAAACCTAATTTAATTACTTTTATTAAGACTTCAGAGGTCAGGACAGCACTACCCCAGGTAAAGTGTACAGTTGATAGCTGCCTGGGTAGTATACTGTTTAGGCAGTTAATATAACATAATATAACATTTTGTACTAATATGAAACAATATGCACAGATTGAATTACATTGCAACTTTAGGACTTTCCAGGCATTTTTTAGCTGGAACCCTAATAAAGCAAAAGAGAAACAATCTCCCCAAGATTTATGACTCTTATTTATATTCTGAGTAGTTTCCACAGCCGCCTTACCACCATCCGCAATTTGTTTTAGATTTTACAGTGAGTAGCTCCCATGTTTCCATTTTGCAATGCAATAGAGAGCAGTTATTCATTAACTCCATACAACAGTCTACATGTGTATTGCCATTTTTCAGTGCAGTTCATTTTTTTTTTTTTTTTTTTTTGCCTCAACTCAAAACCCGGTCATAATTAGAATTTAGTTTGGATCTGTGACAGGACAAACATTTTGTTGATTTGTCATTTCTAATTCTAAAACTAAAGGCTGACTTGCCAAGGAATGCATGCCCCCTGACTTTAGTCAGCTGATAAATGTTGGTTTCATGAGGGGTTGTTTGAATACATGTTTCATATATGTGTAAAGACACAGCCTCTCGTTTATGAATTTGTGTGTTCTCTGTGGTCTTTTAAGAGCCATCTATGATTTTGTTTGTCTTCAGATAAATATTCAAAATGGAGGATTCCAACAATGACAAGCCTTTCATGGTGACATCCTCTCTGAACTTCAAAGTCACCACCCCATCCTTCTACAACCAGCCAAAGAAGTTTGCTTCGGTGGCACCGCCACGGCCCAAAAGCCAGACACCTCCCTCAGCTCCATCACCTACACCAATCGGCACAGGGGTGATTGGTCGAGTAGGGGATCTGCCTCCACCACCCCCTTCCCTCAGCGATGGTATTTGAACTCTTTACACTGTTTTGGGAAACATTTTTCCAAACTGAGTTATATTCACGATGAGTGGCCCTCCCCTATCCCACCTCCCACTGCTTCATGTGCGAGCATGCTGAGCATCACTGTGTAGTATATGGAAAAACCACTTCAGTTGGTTTGTACTGAGGTTTTACTTGTAGAGTTGTGAATATGTAGACTGCTTAATGTCTGGGCTGATGTAATTCATGGACTCAGTCTGCCAATTTTTTTCTGACAAATTAGTTTTAATCATATCCCGTGGACATGTTTTCAGACTTCTCTGTTTTGCCCTGAATGCTGAGTCGGCCCCTGTTCGTACAAATGTATGAGCACTCTCACGCATAGAGAGATTCATATTCAAGGTGGCTGTTTCACTCTGTTCATAATATCGCACGATTCTAAATACATTAACACTGTTAGGGAAGAATGCAAGCAAGTAAAGATTCATTTTGGTGAGAAACATTCATTCACTTACTCATCTTCTACCACTTATGCATTTCCTGGGTCGCAAAGGCTGCTGGAGCCAATCCCTGCCACTCCCCTTGGCGGGGGGGGGGGGGTACACCCTGGAGAGGTCGCCAGTCCAATTGAAGGGCAAACAGAGACAGACATAACCACTCACACTCAGACCTAAAGTCAATCTAGAATTGTGAGAAACACTGAATGTACAAATAACTTTTCTTAGTTTAAACAACCACTTCAGAAGTTACCTTAATTACAGGGAGATATTACTAGGCAGGACACATTTTCACCCTTTGACTCATGATCTCAGAAAACATTAGAATTTAGGAAAAGCAATCAGAGAAAGATCTAAACCGATAAAAAATGTCTAAACCCAGCCAAGTCTTCATCATGTTTCTTTATTTTTTTTTATATGACAAACTCATGATATTGTAAAGGTATACAGTATATCTGATAGATTATTGACAGTGGGGGTGGGATTTTATTGATGCCACAGTCATTAATGATTCTGTTTATGGATTCACTTCTTTATTGATTCCATTATTCCTGATGAAGTGTGCCAAATGCCCACCGTTTAAGTAGTGCTGCGGATGCAAAGAGGCATCTGTCTGTATGGCACTAATGACACTAATGAAGAGGCAGATGTAAAGCATTCATGGACATTTGAGACCAAGACTGTGTCGCATAGGCAGATGTTTCAGCACACTGCTAATTTTCAAGTCTTACATTTTACAGACATAACAACTACCACTGTTGTTATTTTCATTTGGGAAATGAAGCCAACACACTTTGGATATCTCCCTCTCTGTCATGGCTCCTTCTTGCAAGGGCAGGTTTGATGCCATTTCAATGATTGGATGATAATTTGACTTTGATTTTGAATTTGGAATCTTTTTTAAACCATAATGTCTGACCTAAGAAATGATGGACAGAAAATTAGATTATTTTTTTTATTAATTAATTAATTAATTAATTTTTATTTTTATTTTAATTTTTTTATCTGAAGTCTTTATTTGGCCCTTTAAAAAAAGGTTAATGTTTCCTTTTTTGTTTATATCGTATTTGTTACATTGGGCATCACACTCAATTCAGGAAATAACAAGAACTGCGTCTTTATTATTTTCCAACTGATGCCTTTCAATCTCTTTCTTTTAGTTTGCCAAGGGGGAATGGTCTAAATGTCTGATCAAATAAGATAAGCACGGCATTATACGGTTAACTGGAAGAGGTTCCTCGTTCCCATCACTAACTGACATCCATTAGTACAAACACAAAAACAAAACATACATCTTCCATACCTTTTAATGGGTCAATCCTCCTCATTTCTGTCAGACTTCCCACCTCCACCTCCTCCTCCTCCACTGGATGATGATTTGCCAGCACCTCCTCCCGAATGCCATATCATTCCCACTGCCTCAGATGCTTCCCCTCCTGCCTTCCCTGCTCCACCTCCAGTGGCAGATGACCTGCCCCTCCCCGCTCCTCCTGAAGAATGTGCCTGTCCACCCACCTGCCCCTCTCCCCCTCCTCCTCCACCTCCACCACCTCTCCCTGCATCCGGTACCAGTTTACCCAGTGCTGCTGGAAACCCACAGGTAGGTCACTGTGGTATCTAAAATGGCTTTGGTTGTCTGCATGTTTCATACTTGTACTGCATGGTATAATTTGATAGGCAGGACACTGGAGGACATTGTTGTGGTACTTAAAGTGTTGATAAGAACACTCCATTGTATACTAAGCGTATATAAAGAATCAAATGAATTCTAGCCTGTGAGATTTGTTTTTTTCCAAAAATCTGTACTACATGCATTGGTCATCCCAGGTATTAAATGCATCAATGCATGGACATTTCTTGTCCAGTTTTTCAAAGCGCAGAGTTAAAAAGTAATTTGACAGAAAGAAAACACAATGGTTCTCAACAAAAACCCAGTGAATCAGAATTACACATTCTGTATTCTCCTTAATTCAAGCAGGCACAGAAAATTCAAATGTCTTCTATTTAACGGTCATAATTAATCACATCATTGAGTTTGTTTATCATTCAGTCATTGATTTTTTTTTTTGGGGGGTTTCCCATCTCAGTAACTGTTCCAGCTAACTGCAACCACACCCTTTTTTTTTTTTTTTTAAACAGTTTGGTTATATTTCAATCTGCAAGATATAAAGAACCAAAACAGAACATCTTTATAATGCTTGTATTCACCACCTGGAACAGTTTTTCATCAGTCATTTAGTTTTCTCATCCAAGTATCTTTGTTTTGTTTTATGAAAGAAAAAAGGAATGTACTTTGTGTGACTCATTGCCTGTCATGCCTGCCATGCCTGTCTCTGACAGAGACTCACTGAAAAGCAGACCAGCTTTGATCAACAGCTGGACTCTCTGACTGATTTGCTGTCTGAGATGGAGACCAGAGGACCTTTTAACCCGAAGGTACAAAGCACAGAGGGATGGGGAACATACCATAACATATTTGCAGATTGGAAAAATCTATTTCAGAGCACATGTGACAGAAAATGATAACAGGATCTGACTCATAGGAAGCTCACTGCAGAAAAAGAGAATGAAAAGGCAAGTTGGGTTATTGGAAGTAGCTTAGAGGAATGACACGCTGGTTTTATTCATCTTTCCTCATCAGTTCAGGTTGAAAGCTCGATGATAAGTGAACTGCACACACAGCACACTAGACTGAAAGAGAAAACAAAAAGTGAGGTAGCTGCTGATTCACGCTGAGAGAGGAGATACAGAAAGAGAGAGAGGAGGTGATGCACACAGAACTGAGTGGGGAGCATGAGAGTGTGCTGCCAGAGACCCAGTGAGAGGCCCATAAATGGAGAGTGTTTTTATCCAACTGGGAGGTACTGGATCAGTGCAGAATAATTTGGGCTCAAAACCGCAAAATAAATGTCAGAAAGATGAAGCACTTCTGATAAAGTCAAACTGTGGAGCAGTTCCAATGTTTACTTTAATCAAAGTACCTCATTCAATATAATAAGTGTATGCTTGCCTCATTTTAGTGTGACATGTTATTCCAGAGATATGAGAATACTAATAGTTACAGTTTATGGTAAATGGTCTTACATAACCAAATAAATGCTGCACCTGATGATCACACTCTGCTTTGTATTGAGATGAATCTGTGAAAAACTAAATTTATTATGTTGTTAATCTTTTATCCTCAGTTACCGAGCCAGTATTCTTCAGCACCAGCGCCCAAACCTTCAGCTCCTCCACCAACTGCTCCTAAACCAGCCCTCTCCTTCCTCCCACCTCCTGAGATGGGAGACCGTCCGCCTCCAGCTCCTTGGGCGGAAGAACTCAAAGCCAGAACAAACCGTCAAGCCAATCACAACTCTGCACCAAACTCTGCTACTCAGCCATTTTCTAAAGGCCCAGCTGTGGCACCCAAGTCTGGTTTTGGAGGGAGAATGTCAACCTCATCTGCCTCTTTGGCGCAAAAACTGAACCAGAATCTGAACCAGAACCCGACGCCAGTCAGTGGAGCACCAAAACCTTCCCCTGTTTCTGCCACCAGCTCTTTCCCTCCACCTCCTGCAGCTCCCCATACACCTCCTGCCCCAACAAACAACGTGGCCGCTGCACCAGCCTCTAATCACATAAAGAGTTCCCCCTTTGCCAGTCAAGTGAATGCAAACCAGAAGCCGCCTTCTGCTGTGCCTCCTCCTCAACCGAAGACCATGTCATCTCCCCCCTCCTCCTTTAATCAACCAATGAAATCTCCCCCTGCATCAACGGTATACTCCAGCTTTATTTCTTATTTCTTAAGAGACTATATTTTCATTGCATAAATGATAGAAAGGTCTAAAGAATGCATATAAATAAAACAGAAGATGAGACTTATGTCCTTCTAGATGTGCTTTAAAAATTTAAACTGCTGAATTGTAAACAAAATGCTTTATAAGGTAGGCTGTACGAACCAATGTAAATAATGTATACGTGTGTGTGTGTTCGTTCAGCCCTCACCCCCTGCCCCAGTTCCCATTCCAGGTGGAGGTGTTCCTCTAAACATGAGAGAAGTAGAGGAGCTGGAGAGAATGACCAAGGACTTCATTAGGGACATGGACACTCACGCGCCTGTCATCACTTCCCCTCCCACAGGTACATACATAAATATTCAGGGGTATGCACACATTTATCATGAAGCACATTTCTTTCTCCCTATGAAGGTACATGCTAATGTATGTTAATGATAGATGCCAGTTCTGCTAATCACAGTAAATAACTGCCTGTTTGCAAAGTTTATTGCAAAAACCAATTTGCAGTTCAAGTGTAATCAGCTTTTATTTATCTCTGTAGTCTTTGTTTTTGCTGTGGTGGTTCATGAGCCTCTCTCTGTATTCTCTGTTCTCTGACAAATGTACCATCTTAACAGATGTAAGTCTACATAGTGTCTGAATAGTGTTGATGTTGAAGAGTTTTAAAATCTGGACAGTTGACATGATATGATCAATTTGTCAGTTGGAATTACTGATGCTTTAATCAGAACAAGCAAAAATTAGTTGGAAGATTGATGCATTTCGAAATGGTCTCACTCATACTTATATTTTTTTTTTTTTTTTTTTTTTTTTTTTTTTTTTAAACATTGCTTCTCTCTCTTCCTGTTTCAGAGGTATGTGGGAAGTGTGGTGAGGCTCTGTCCCGTACTCAACCAGCTGTAAGAGCCATGGATAAACTGTTTCATTCCAA
This sequence comes from Echeneis naucrates, assembly GCF_900963305.1. NCBI lineage: Eukaryota > Metazoa > Chordata > Actinopteri > Carangiformes > Echeneidae > Echeneis > Echeneis naucrates. The sequence goes on from NC_042516.1 coordinate 16,302,321, forward strand.
CTGCTTTTGTTGCATGAGCTGTCATCGCCCCCTGCAGGGCATGCAGTTCTATGACAGAGATAGTTCACCTCAATGTGAGGACTGCTACATGGTGAGCACATGGAGATGCCAGTGTTTCATATACATAACGTGATGTGCCTTTATAATTATAGGTTTGTAGTAAATGGCTAATAATGAAAGCCACAGTGATGCTGTCAAATGAATTCTGAAAGTGCTGAACAATCACCCAGGTTCTTTCCTTGTGCCAAATCTTTTTTTCCCTCAGAGTTCCCTGGCTGTGTGTTCCCGATGTGGGGAGAGGATCACTGACCGAGTGCTGAAGGCAGTGGGCCAGTGTTTCCATGCTCACTGTTTCCGCTGCAGCACTTGCTCTTGCATACTTGAGGGGGCACCCTTCATCACTGATGATAACAACAACCCCTACTGTGTCCAGGATTACCACAGGTAGCTATGAGTGCCTGGTCCCTTAGTTATAACCCAACTAAATAGAACAACCTTATTCATTTGTAATGCAGACAAAATCATTTGCTCTGCATTGTAACCTTTCATTCTCTCTGCCATAGTGTATAGTAAATGAGCCATAATTACATTTTTATTCACTTCATTCCTCAGCTCGCAAAAACATTTTTTTAGGGACAAATACATATTTTTGTTATTCAGATTCATCTAGTCAGACGATCTCTTCCAAAGAGTGACAGTGTTGCTGATATTCTAATAACTAATACCCACTTTTCCACCTCTGTCCTCAGGCGTTTCTCCCCTCTGTGTGTAAGCTGTAATGAGCCCATTGTTCCAGCCCCAGGCAGTGAAGAGACAGTCAGAGTGGTGGCTCTTGACAAGAACTTCCACCTCAAGTGTTACCGTTGTGAGGTAAGACATTTGTTGCAAAAGGCTTATCTCAAAACCTTCATGTCATTGTAAATCCAAAACACTGTGCATTAACATATGTACTTGTTTTGCAGGACTGTGCTCGCCCGCTCTCCATAGAGGCAGATGAAAATGGCTGCTACCCTTTGGATGGTAGGATCCTCTGTATGAAGTGCCATACCCAGCGAGCCAAGCAAGCTGCACAGTGATTGCCTCTGTTAAACTATGAACCAAATCCAAAAGCACAGGAGTCACTCAGCTACCATTTTTGCCTTTGTAACAGGGCTTTATTCAGTATATGTGCGCAGGTGTGAATGTTAATGTGCTGAGAGAATATGTTTGCATGCAGATACAGTGTAGTATTTCCTTGCCTGTGTTCACCTCAGTGCAGAAGTAATGTACTGCACTGGAATAGGCTCATCTTTTATTCCCAATCTCCCCCTCTACAATCTCTCAAGTTGTCTTTGTGAGCAAGAGTGTATTTTTTGTGCCAATTCTGTCTCCTCTAAAATTTCCAGCATTACTTGCACAAGAACAGTTTGGTCAAAAGAGCAGTCTGATAAATATAAAGTTGCCTTCCTTTATCTCTCACCTGAATATTGGTAGTAGCACCATGTACAGCGATATTTCAATCTTAAGCTCTTTTTTGTTTGTTTGTTTTACCCTGTGAACATTGTAGCTATACTGATATTACTGATAGGTGAGGAGTTTCAAGAACCTCCCATTTGACTATTGCACAGATTTCACCACTCTGTTTGGCAGATGATAGAGCATATCTATAACACTTCGGCTGTTGCTGTGCCTGCAAGCATGGTTAATGATGCTTCCCTTTGCTTTATATCAGCCAATTTACTCTGATAGCATCTTAGAGTCATCTAGGATTAAATGTTGACTGCAAAAATGGTTAAAGGTTACAGTGAATGTTTTGTGCTCTTAGTTTTTGGGGGTTGTGACTATGATAATTTACAGGCATGCCTTGAATTATGTCTTGTTGCTTTTCGTTATTTGATCATATTGTATTAGGTGTAAAACTAGAAAAGCCATTCTCTTCTCAAACAAGATTTTAGAGCTGTTTAAACCGTGTTAAGTATTTTTAGATGCATGCTTTCTGAATGCCGAAATTATGAACAAACACAGTAGCACAGCTTCGTCACACACAGATTCCATTCTGGGGATCTCATAGTTGAGCTAAAAATATCAGCTGCATCGCTGAGAACAGGACCTATTATGTGATTGTTGCACAGTTTCGTAGTGAAATAAAATGTCCTTTTTTGTGACACTTTGACCCCTAAGCCCCTGCACATGACACATTTTAGTAGATACCATCTAGAAACATAATAGTATAGTTAATCTAATCTTTCGCTTTAAATAATATAATTTAAGGTTTTGTTTTGGTTTTTTTTTCCCATTATGTATTAGGGTTATATGTTCATCAGTGCTAGAATAGCCGATCAGTAGAGATACTAGTTTAAAGTTTTTGGTAAGAGATGTTAAAACACAGTGACCAAAACTGTTTGCAAGATACTAAAACAACCAGTTGGTAGGGTTTTTCTTTATCAACCACCTTTTTCATGTTGAGCCCTGATTTTGTTCTTGATCTATTCTGTTTATACAGTAAATGCCACTATGCTTTCCATTATTCATCTTTTGAACTTCAGTCTGTTCATGACCATTATATATTATTTTATTATGCTACTGTACTATATTTCATTGATAAATGCCTACAATTATTTGTTTTCATTTTTAACCTGGCAATGTGCCTTCTCCGCTCTCTCCTGTATTCCATTGTTCTTTCTAAATTGAGCCTGATTTACAGCCTCAAAAATGAATCCTTAATTTAAAAAAAAAAAAAAAAAAAAAAAAAAAAAGGTATTTGTGTTTGCATTGAGCCTAGTGCAGCATAACACCAGGATGACGAACAAAACATGGCAATAGTGATTCAGCATTGCATGATAACTGTGCAGACGGCGGTGGCATTTCCTCTAATATTGTCTCTTGTTTGCACCAGCTCCGCCACCTCCGTGGCGCTTCCATTTACATCATGTGAAGATTCCTTCACAGATGCATTACCTGGTGTTTTGTTATGTTATGTCCTATCGTATTACTTGCAGATGCCTTGTCTTTTCATATAACTTTTTTTATAAAGTCCTGTTTGATACGTGTGAATGTGTATATGTTTAATAACATTTAGCCCCACCCCTCACTCCTCTGGCTGTATCAAAAGATAAGCAACTAAATAAATAAAATGCTGAGTACCAAAGTATTTAATTAGTTTTTATTTTTCCATATTTAAGTGACAAAATTATGAACATAACTAATTATGAACTCCAATAGTACCTGGTGGGGGGAATATACATATATATTATTTATTTATTTAGTTTTTTATCTTTTCAGTTTCTTGTTTGTCACCTTATTCTCTCTCGGGTTAGCTAATGTACCGTGACGTTCGTGAAACGTGTTAATGATGTGCTACACTGTTGGATGACTTCCTGCGCACCATACTGCTCTATCAGTTGTTGTCAGCCATGAGTTGCACAGATAATGACAACTTCGAACACATGTGCGAATACTTCTGTGCGTACTTTCCAGGAAGAAGTGCTTGCCCTCTTTCAATGCAAAATGCATAAGCCAAAACACTGTGTTGACCCGTACCCATCTCAGCTTTATGTCCTCGGGCCTTTGGTCCTGCAGATGAGTGTAAATACAAGTTGAAGACTTGATGTTGAGTTTCCCTCGATTTTTGCAAACCACATAAGTCCTTGCTTGATTATCGGTGCACTGGAGGGAGAGTAAGACGTAGCTTTTCTTTTCTTTTTATCAGCGTCAGTGAGAAGTGAGTGATGAAAAGAGATAGAGAGCTGAGATGAGCTGCAGGAGGAGGTGCACATGAGAAACATCAAACATAAAAAAAGCAGAGGATGTAAGACACTGGAGAAACACAAAGCAAGACATCCATATAAGAATGAGTGCAACTCCAACAGAGCTTGAGGTAAGAGCTTCACCAAAACAAAAAGCTTGCCATGTTGTGAAGCTGTGTTTACCCGGTTCACATGGCAGCGAGGTTTTAGTGAAATTTTGTTACTGGAAACTGGGACACAGAGTCATCCATGTTGCTGGGAAATTATATAATTCGAGTTCTGTGGTTTTCAAATTATTGAGTGAGGTCAGCAGAAAATAACATTGGATGCAAAAGGCAAACTAATATTGTTTAACTGTATTTTCTAGTAGCTCTGGCTAATATGAAAGTTATTTGACTCGACTGCAACATAATACTTGAAGGATAAAGTTGTTAGTGGGGATAAGCATTAAATCCAGGAATATCCACTAAATTCTGAGTTTCTTGTCAAATGGCAGCTCATGACAGCATTTGTTGGTATTGTGTGTCTGAGCAGCGAGGACTCCAGCAAGCCAGAAGGGTCAAAGCGTTGAGTATGATGAGAACGGAAATTCCTACGTGGTTCTTGTTAAAAAAAAAAAACAAAACAAAAACATGGGCCTTTCCACTGTGTGCGGAGCAGCAGATGAAAATTTGATGTTAAGGTTACTGGATTGTATTTTTGTAGTTATTTTCTGTTTGAACCTCCAGCGTCAGCTATCGATCCAGCCATCATCACAGCAAGATCTTCAGAGGGGTCCTCAATCTGAGACCCATCACCAGACGCTCCAGCCTGAAGCACAGCTGTCAGAGTCCAACACTGAGCAGCAGCAGCAGCAGCAAGCCAAGCTGCTGTGTATCAGACTTCAAAAGCTGCTCCTCCTCTTCGGGGGCTTCTCCTTATGTGTTGCCCTTCTGGGACTAATTTACTATAAATTCCCCAATCAGAGTAGGAGCAGTAACCAGACAGGAGCTGGTGAGCCTGAAACACAACTTTACGGAAAACTGACACAAAACGATTCAGAGCTTGTAACTTTGTCTAACTTTTCTCTCGCTCTTCTTTAGAGGCCCCTTGTCTTTCCTCGGCCTGCCAGTTGGCCTCGGCCCGTCTGTCCATGTCTGTCGATCCCTTTCAGGAGCCCTGTGACTACTTCCTGTTCGCATGTGAATCTGACAGACTCTCCCCAGGCAGAGAGGGGAGTCAAAGAGGTCATCCACAGAACCACAGTGGGAATTCTGAGAGGAGCGGGCAAAGTAAAGAGAGGAAAAACAGAGGAAAGCTACCAGACAGGAAGACTGCGCTGCTGCAGTATCTCAGAGATATTCTAGGTAGGAGTCTGGACCGTCTCACTTTGTCTAACTACTGTGTAAACAAGCCTTTGACATCACTGTATCTTTATTTTGTGCGTTTTGTGTATCTCTGTCAGAATCCAACTACACAAGTCGTAGTTCAGCAGTGCAGAAGGCGAAGCAATTCTACGCTTCCTGTTTGGACACAGGAGCCATAGCATCCGCTGGAGTAGAGCCCTTCATCAGTCTCATCAACAATCAAGTATGACACCTAGTTACCTTTAAATGTATGATTCCCCAAAGTAGTTGGGAATGTTTCCTTATTATCTCATTGTTTCTAATAAATTTCCACACACACACAACTGATCGATCGTCAGCGCTCAGACTTGGACATGTTAGTGATTACTAATATTACCAGATGACGAGAGCACGCCAGCCATGGGAGCTTATGACACACACCCCACCCTAAATCCTCCCAGTTCATGTGGTGGTGGTTCCTCCTTTTCTCCTCAGAGCTGAAATAAGCCAATCTGCTGACTCTCTGATCTGATGAAAATGATTCATTAACTGTTTCCATAATTGAAAATAATACTGAATACTTGCTATTTCTCAAACATTTTCCTTGTCCTGCACAACTGCTTACTGGAAATCTGTCTTCTGTCTGTAGTCCGTACAAAACAGATGCATTGTTGGTCAGAGACACATTTATAAAGAGTTTTGTCTGTGTCAGTATTTGTGGAACAGAATATCTCTTTCTCCCGCTGTGCAGCTGGGAGGTTGGGCTGCTTTGGGCCAGTGGAATCAGACGGATTTCAACTACACTTTGAGCCTGCTGATGAGGGACTACGCCACCTTTCCCTTCTTCAACCTCTATGTGGGTAAAGACCCAAAGGAAGCTGCCCGTGGGACGACTAAAAGATACATACAGGCTGGTATCCACGAGGATAAAACCAAGCACGCTGGTGAGGGAGCACTGTCGTAGCAAAGTAGGCTTGACTCAAGTCTGCTCTGTGTCTACAGATTGATCAGCCAGATCTATTGATCCCATTTGAATGGAACAGCAAGGCACAGAAGTCTCAGGCTAGAACTCAGGTTGATGACTGTTATACCTTTGAATATATTATTGATTCATCCCACGGACTGGCTCCTAAAATATTCCCCTCTCTCTATTCTTCAGACACTACGTCCCTTCTTGGAAACATGTAAGAGGTACTTGGCGCTGTTGGGGGCCCCGCCTAGCACCAGCATGCTCCATGTGGCCATGTTTGTGTCTCTGTCCTCTGAGCTCGCTGTGGCTGCTGCCCCTCTGCAACATCGGATGTCGAAGGGACAGCTGTATCAGCGTATGACCATCAGAGAGCTGCAGGTGCTGGAGGAAGAGAAGGCTGATTGGCTGCACCGGCTCGCTGTGTCTGAATGCCCTGGAAAAACATAACAGCAGATTCTCCATGTGTAAATGCTCCTACAGGTCCAGGCCCCTGCCATTGATTGGCTGTTCTGTCTGCAGGCTGCTTTCCATCCACTGGCCCTCCTCGAAGACGATCTTGTCTTCGTGCACAACTTACCCTACATAGTGCAAATGTCCCCCATCATTGAGAAATGGCTGAACAAGCATGAGCTGAACAGCAGGTACTGTAAGTGAGGCATACAACCAAACATGCAAAGGTCCTTTTCCCGTCTATAACAAATCTTTTTTAACACTGTGCTGCCTCACTTGATCCTGCTCAGTGGCCCCCTTCAAACCTTTATGGTCCTGAATCTGCTGTACACCCTGATGCAGGCCCTGGACTCCAGATTTTCTGAAACAGCAAATAATTTATCTGCAGCGCTTGGTAACACAGACAGGGTGAGTCGACTTATTCATTCATTCATTCATCTTCTCCTGCTGATCCATTTCCGGGTGATGGGGGTTGCTGGAGCCAGTCCCAGACAAGCCCACGTTGGGCGAGGGCGGGACATACACCCTGGACAAGTCCACTCAATGGACCAGAAAAGTTTACCGACAAGAAAAAGAACTGGCCAATGAACTGAGCCGTGTCTACTTTGTGGGATTCTTCACCAGGTAGCTCCTCGCTGGAGATACTGTGTACTGGAGACTGAGAAAGGATTTGACTCAGTTCTTACACACCTACTCAGTCAGAGAATGGCACACCAAGAGGTGAGGATGGACTGTGGATTTGAGAGATCATAATTTATCGTGATTATAGTTATGAGGTTTGTGTTCAGCGTCCTGAAGATGATTTTCATTCTTCAACAGGCAGATGAGATGATTCAAAATATCTTTTCCTCCTTCAAGTCCAAATTACATGAGCTCAAATGGACAGATGAGAAGTCTCTTCATTCTGTTATGGAAAAGGCATTGTATAAATTGATATTACGCTTTAATACATATAAGTTTTAGCTTTATTCTGGTATCATTTGTATTACTTCTGTCACCGTCCAGGTTCAGTCTTTAAAACCAAGACTCTGGACTACAAATGAGATATCTGGTGAAGCTGAACTTGACCTGCTTTTTTCTAAGGTACGTTATTCACCGCCTGTGGCTCCAATGGAAAAAGTGTATGAACATGTTCCTTCTTAGTTATTCCTTTTTCCTGCTGAACTTAAATATGTATATCTATAAAGCAAATGAAAAAAAAAAAACATTTGATACAGATTTTTAGAACTTCCATTTAGACCTGCCTTTTTATTTATTATTGCATCAGTGGTAGGTGAGACCCAGCAGTCAAAAATGTTCTCTTGTAACTTCTGAACAAACATCACTGGCTCTACAACCTGTGTATTACAGGTGTCACTGAGCTCACACAGCTTTTTCTCCAACTACGTCCAGCTGCTGTCTCTGTGGCAAAAGAGGCGGAGAAAAGTCCTGACTGAGCAGAATGAGGCGGCTGACATGTGAGGATCAGCTCTGTACTTAAAAATAATAACGTGAGCGTTTTTAGAGTGTATTTAATTTTTTCTTATTTCTTCCAGATTCTCAGCCGCACCACTCGTCACAGGTAATGAGCTTGTCTTTCCACTGGGAATGTTTGTGCCACCGCTCTTCCATCCAACCTACCCCAGGTAAAAAAAAAAAAAAAAAAGATTTTTAAAGCACTTATACCTTGGTGGTGTTGGTGAAGGCTACTGTGACAGCTTGAAACATAATTTCTTTATCTACGGTCTATTCACACGTTAGTAAAGCCTGGGCTGGTTGGCGGAGGTTTGCATGTCCCCCTCCTGTGCCTGCGTGGCATTTCTTGCCTCCTTGTGTAGTCCAAAAACATACAAGTTTAGGTGCAGTGGTAACTCTAAATTGTCGCGTGTTTGGGATCAGTTCTATGTTCCATATGTTGGCCCTCATACAGACTGGGGACCAAACCCCTTACCCACCGTTACCTTGGCTGGGTGGATGGAGCTGAGACAAAAAGCTGTATAACAACTACGAGGCAGCAGTTCCAGTCTATATTGTGCAAACGTTGAGCTTGATGGCTCTCTGCTTTTGAAACAGGGCAATGAATTATGGTGCAACAGGTTTCCTTCTTGCCAAAGACATCCTCCACTTGCTTCTGCCCGACAGTAAGAGACAGACATTTGTTGTGTTAAGATCTCATTCATAGAAAATTACCTTGAAATATGCTTAATTCCATACGCTTCAATGACAGATTGTTTACTGCAATATGATGCCAGTGTTTCTGTTGTGTTGTAGTTTACTCTCAGAGTGAGACAGTGCACGCTGTGGGGGAATGTGTGTGGGCTCGCTATCTCACTGTGGCAGAAAGAAGAAGAAGAGGCGGAGCGTTTCCTCTCTCAGCGGCGCAGAAGCAGGAGGTGTGGGTGCAGTATTCTGCACTGCAGATAGCATTGCAGGTGAGTAGCCATCTCCAGGTTTTTTTTTTTTTTTTTGAGTGTGTGTGTGTGTGTGTGTGTGTGTGTGTGACTATTCATGTATCCATATTTCGTCCATTCTCCTTCCTCAGGCGTATTATCTTAGTCTGAAGAGCCATCCAGGGGACACATCTGTCTCAGGACTGTCTCTCACTCATTTGTTTCTCAGATCCTTCTCTCAGGTAACGTGTATTAATCTTTCTCTTTAAAGCCTTGCCTCCTTTTCTCTCAGTGACCAATCTCATGTTTTTTATGTTTTTTTACAGGTTAACTGTGACTTTGACCCCTACGATGAGGTCATGCCTTTGGAGTCCTCCTTCTTGATTACAGTCATTTGTGCCAAATCTCACCTGTGCCCTTCAAGCCTTCAGTGTCCCAGTAAAACCACACAACATTCATTACTAACATGCTGAAGAGAAACCTTTAAACACTCGCTGGGATTTATTTTGGTTACTGCCTCTTAAGAAAATATTTACTATTATGTAGTGCTGTAACCAAATAGACTGTGGATGTGGTTTAAAAAAAAGAGTTAGAGAATGCTTATATTTGTTTTTTGTATAATCTAAAGATGTGCTGGGATGTTTTGATAGTTGCACAAGCTGTTTATTATTTAAATAAAAAATGAGAAATTTGAAAAAAAGTGTCCATGTTTCACCTCTAGTAATGGAAAAATATCAGCAGTACAAGAATGTAAAAACAGTCCAATAAAGTCCAACAATCAAAACACATAAAAATGAACCCATTTTTGAATTGAATTGTATTATTATTTAACACTATAAAGTCTTAAGGCAGACACAGCAATGTTTGAAGCTGGTCCGTGTATTTCAGATAAGGGGAGTTATGGGGGGTAAAGTCTGTAGAAATGGTCCCCATAAATATACTGATGAGTCATTTTGCATCTCTGAGCCTCAAAATGCTAAAATTCAAGCATTTAGTTTTTTGTATAAGCCTTTATTGCTAATCTAAAGATGTGCTGGGATGTTTTAATAGTTACACAAGCATTCAAGACTTTTTCCTCCTAAAAAGTCAAAAGACTTTTCAGGAGGAAAAAAGTCTAAATATGTATTAACTTATTTCTATTCATTGTGTCAGTTCTACTTGTAAATACTGCTAGTTTGATTGAAACCGAATAATTAGCAAAGTAAATAATAATCAAAGCCATTCTATGAGTAAAAAGTAAATTACTGAAATACTGGAGCGTCAGTACAAAGTCACAAGGTAAACGTACAAACTGCTGAGTTCCAGCAGTCCCTTGGCAACAAAAGAATTGTTATTTTTCAAAAATACTGTTTAAAAATCAGACCTGTCATGTGTCTGCCAGACTCTCCAACAACCAGCTGGAGAGATTTCATACAGCAGGGGTTTTTTTTAAATGATGAAAAAGCCCAACAGGAAGCATGCGGAGGGAAGCAACAGCCAAACAAGCCTCAGGGAGGGCTGCACGGGGAAATATTACTATAAGCATTAAAGCAAAAGAAAATACACCTTTGAGGCTGATTAAACATGCAGGGAAACCTTCAAAAATTCAGACTGGAAGAGGCCTTGGAAAAGCAGGAGCCAAACGTTTGGGCCGACTACTGAAACGGGCCATCCAGGACCAGAAGGAGCCAGCAGGCAAGAGACAAGCGTCTGTGCCAAGTCAGTGACAACTAAATGGTGTTATGGTATAAAATGATCACAGCAGCATTTAACAGCAGGGAGTTTGTAAAGTCATGTTTATAGTTCATTGACATCAAATTTATTGGCAATCATTTTTGATAACAGATTTACTATCTGAGTTGTTCCACATCAGTAAACTTAAGATAGTATTTTATAGACTGAACAAGCAACGTTTTAGGCCTGAAAGCAGGAAAATGTTTGATTCAATTTAGAAAATACCGCAAATGTGTGAGTTTGTATCTTTACAATGTAATTTCTGTCATTCTGCTGAAACCTTAAAATTTACCACAAGTACAAAAACAGAAAAAATAAAAACAGACAAAATACGACTAACTGTGTTTTAGACAGTAGTTTACATTTATCCTATCACTGTGATCACGTCTGTGACAGGCTCAACACTTCATAATGAGGATGTCAGAACAGGATTTATATCACACAACCTTTTGACTGCATTATGGATTTTTTCAGAGACTCCTGTTCGCCTTTTCAAGCATCAGATTCAAAGTGAGGCTGAAAATGCATCTAAGACAAACCCAGCATCACACCCCATCTCCCAGCTCATCCTCAGCATGGTTTCCCAATGCAAACACCAAGGTGGCATCTCTATGGCAGAGCTCAAGCAGACACTTGTTGCTGGAGGCTACGAAGTCACCAAGAACAACAGGCGGGTGAACACAGTAACCAAAAGGCTGGTTGACAATATGACACTTGTACGAACTACAAGAAACACGAGGTTAAAGCTGAACAATAAGGTAAAGAGTACATTCCTATTTGTTAACCTGTAAATACATTGGTATTTGTTAAGAGGGAAATACAACGCTAAATGACAGTCGGGCAGATAACTGCCGCTTTGTATATGTTATAAATATATATTACATTGGCAAAGCCAAACTTGAAAATTTCTGAGAACAGCAGCAGTTTTGTTACCTATGTGATTCAGTGTTGACCTGACCTCAACATTTCAATGTCAAAGTTAGAAAGAAGAAGTTTGTACTGTCAAGTGTAGTCTATAATTAATTTGAATTTCGATTCCTTTTTTACAAAAATTTCAAAAAGACCGACACACTATGTGTTAGGACAAGCACTGTGACATCCCCCAAACAGAAAGGAGAGCTGAGGCAGAGAAAAGCCATCAGCAAATCTCCCAAAATAGCAGAAAAGTCACAGAGACAACCCATGAAGACCAAACTAAAAGGAAAATCACAGAAACCAAAAAGCAGGAAGAACAGACAAGCAGCCAAAGCACACAATCCAACAGGCAATACTCACAAACCAGCCGGCAGATCTCACAAACTGAGGAGGACACCTAAAGCAAGAAAATCCCGAAAGCCAGCAGGGAAGAAACGTGGACCTAGAAAAAAGCAACCCACAGGGGTCCGAAAAGGAGGAAGAAAAACTCAAAGGACTCGGAGACATCAGCCAAAGAAAAACAGACACGAATACAAACACTCCCAGAAAAAACGACCACCAAGAAAGAGGCGTCGTAAAGCAAGAGCACAATTAAAAAAACAAAGTCAGAGGAGAAGAGCTTACTACTATTAAAGAGTCGGTGTAATTTATGGCAACTGGTAATAAACTGAAATTGCGTGTTTACTTTTTGTGTGTCAGCTGTATATAATATAATAGAAAAAGTCTTTTTTTTTTTTACACTTTGGTTAAGTAGAGAAATCCATGTACTTCCTCACACATTATTGAGCTGTACATTTTAATGAAATTGTATTAACATTCGCAGCTACAAAAACTGGTTACTACAATTGGCAATTGTAAAAAAAAAAAAAAAGAAAGAAAAACCATCTTTTTACATGAAAAAGGAGGACTGGGTACCAAACTGAATGTAGTCCACATGGTGGCCAAACAGCATCATACTTGTAGTCCACACGCCCTCACTAATGAATCTTTTGGTGGAACGTGTCCTGCATATCCAAAAATGTCCAAGTAGTCCATCACCTGTTTCTCACAGGACACCCCACACTTCCTCGAAGGCCGAGCACATCTTGGCACAGGTCAGCGCAGCAGAGAGCGGATAGTTACTGATCGACACAGTCTTCTCTGTGTAGTCCACATTCACCTTATGAAAGCAGAGAGGTCAGTAAGATAAATATTTCAAACTTCAAGCAGCAAATCAGCCACAGAGTTATTTCTTACAGCTCCATGTGCAAATGCTCCGATCACCACTGCAGCTGGTCCCTCTGGCACCAGCGACCGAGGGCAGACAGCCTCTCCTGCAGAGAATGAGGTGCTGATGCGAGGGCAGCCGGGAGGCAGGTGGTCAGACACTGGGTTTTTAATCATCCTGAGAAGCTTCTGTGGCCCATCAGCAGCTCGGACACTCAGCTTGTGCAGCAGCTGAACTAAGATGTGAAGCGACAAAAGAAAAACATTAAGAAGAGCCATGGAGGGAAAGTAAAGGATCAATAATAACACGTTATTTTGAGCTTTGTCCGCATAAAAATCTATTCAACTGGTATTTAAACCATGCAACAACAGGCAAAAACAAATAAATAAAAACACAAATGAGGAGGTAGTTCACCCATGAGGCCACAGAAGCGGGTGAAGGTTCTTGGAATTCGGGTTTGTGGGTTGATCTCTATCAATGCATTTTTTTCTGTGTGGATGTAAACCTGCAGTAGACCTGCCCTGTTCAGTGGACTGTCCATCAACATGAGCAGACACTGGTGACACAAAGAACATATTGAAGAAATAAGTTATTCAAACGGGGTCTGAAGTTAACAAAATTCCATCTTTCAGGAAGTTTGGCTGTAGTGACATGTCTTCAAAAACCTAAAAAGGGCTCCAGAAGGGCAACAAGTAATAAGCAGATCTAAATCTTCCTGCTCAATAAAACTGAATGTGCAGCAACACAAAATGCATGCAAACTTACCAAAGCACAACACAATGATAAAGAGACACACATGGGACTACAAACTGTTATGTGAAATACTTCATATGTTAAACAGGTCATGGGGGATTGGTGATGTTTTCTGAGGTGAGTGATACCTGATGTGTGATATCTGGCCTGATGTGTCCTGGATCTCTTCCACTTTTGATGATCATATTTTTGTGCTGATCGCAGTTCAACAGCTCGAATGTTTTCCCGACCTGAACGAAACCAAACATATCTGAATCAATCTCTAAAGTGACTAGACTCTAAATGTTTGGCTGTCGATGTCACTTCCACTTGTGGCAGGAATCACACCGGGACTCGAACACATTCTGTCCGCTCACCTTCACCGTCTCTAACGAGGCTCCCTCCAGAATGACCACCAGTCTCCGCTCGGCCATCCGGTCGTGCAGACTGCGGAGATGTTTGGCTGGTTTGGGTTCATATTCGTCCAAATGTTCGAGACCACGCTTCGACCCATTTGGTGCCGCCATGATGCCTCCCTGTCTGTCGCAGATTGTCTACGTCATCGCAATCGAGCTCGTTCACGTGTGCTTGTCTATCGTACATAGACTGTAATATAGTTATATCTGAAGAATAAAATTACAAACATTTCATGCCCAGAGAATTGCATGTTAATGTTATACAAACATAAGCCCCATTAAAGTTTATTTTGCGCTACGTTTCGCTCCTTTTCTCTTAACTTCATTGGCACAGTTTGTTCATGTTAGTTATTATAAACACAACTTTAACATGTTCTCTAAAGCATATCATAATATAATTTGAGTGTAAAAACCTGACAATTTTAGTTTTATTTTGTTGGGATATCTCTTTAATTAAAATCTCTAGTTTTGTTTTTTTTTTTTTTTTTTTTTTTTTTTTGTATAAACTTTAAAATGTCATTATTACTATCCATTTCCTATTTTGTAAACTCCGTGAAACGCCACCCAGTCATTGAGAGTGTAATATCGATCACAAGTACACTTGTCAAAAAGCATCTGAAGATCACCCTTTCATCCATCGTGTGCTTGTTTGTGTGTTGATGTTTGTGATTAATAACTTTATTTAAAAACTTTAAATCACGCGTCTGCGTCGCCACCATCCTGACGTCATTCGCGTGCGACGGATGCTCGTCCACAACGTGTTGGAGTCAAATTCACGTGTGAAAAATTCTGATCTTCCACCGTAGTCAGAAATCAGAGCACAAAGTGTGAGATTAATCGGTGAGTACGTGAACGCATGTTACACAGATCCAGTCGGTGGAAAAACACTCAGCCAGGCGATGTTAAAAACTGAGCTCCGAGGTCTTTTACGATCACAGCCGAGTTAGATCAGCTATAGTAGCTATAGTCGGTGTGCAAATGGTCTTAATTCTGTTGCAACATAACTGTCACTGCGAAGGTTCAGCAGTGCCCGTGTAATAATTCAGCACTAACCTAAGTGTATCTCCAGAAACGACTGGAAAATAAAAGTAAGGAATATAATGACCGCAGAGATATATCAGGATGTCTGCAATAGGAAACATGTCCTACACATGACATGTTTTTGCACTCTATGGAAGTAACATGGTAACTCTGTAGTGCGACTGAAGTGGTGATATTGTGTTGTTCTGCAGATTTATTTTCCATGCAGTTATTGTCTCTTATTCTTTCAGCTTTACATATTTAATCTCATCTCATCGTATTCTTAAAATAAAAAAGTTTTTTTGAGTATCAAAGTTCTCCAACATCTCACTGAGGGTCTGCACAACATGATTAGGTTTGCTGCTACCATCCTAAGATTTCTTTGCAGTTGCGGTATATGTGGTTGTTTGATTGATTATGGAGGCAATTTCTAGTCAGATTAAATCACAAACATTTATCATTTTTCTTAACAAATCAATTTTTTTTTTCAACAAATGTGTTTTTCCAAAAATATTGATGTTGATCATATTGTTGTTTACATACCTTGAGCAGCTAGATTGTTATGACATTTTTCTCCTAAATAACTCCCATCACAACCAGAAGAGGACCAGCAATGAATTCAGCAGACCTCTGCAAAGGAAAACAACTGATCTTTTTCTTTCTCCTGCTTTTCTGGGTACCTGTATAGGTTGGAGTCATGGGTCGGAGGTTAGATCCCACCAACAAGGTGAAGAGAGGGCCAGGGAAAAAAGCCAAGAAACAACAAGGAGCAGAGACCGAGTTGGCCAAGTTTATAACTGACGGTGATTATGGTTTCCTTTCTGTCAGCTCTTCTTACACATTTCTTCAGTGTTGAAATATGCGCCAAACATCATCTAGGCTTGTTCACCAAGAAGTTTTACTTTTGACTCTCTGCAGAGGAACATGAATCAAAACGTCTGTCAAGTAGAGCCAGGAAAAGGTAAGAGGTTAACTGATCCCAGAAGAAACAGAAAAAACTGTGTGTTTACAAGTTTCTCATTCATCTTGTCATTTTTCAGAGCTGCAAAGAGAGTTCAGACTTTGAAAAAGCCAAAGGTTGGTGAAGAGGAACCCAGAAAAGGTGAAACTCAAAAAAGACTGGCCTCTTTAAACACAAGACTTTTTTGGACTTTTCAGGATATTTAGTTTCTGAATAACTTCTGTGGCAAATAATGTGCATGTACTAAATGTGAAGACGTAAATGTGGGCATAATGGAATAACAGTACGATTTAAACAAAATCAATCAAAGTTTTAAGTTTATAGGGAAAACATTTAAACAAGTCTAAAATAATTAAAACAAACCAAAAAAGGAAAATTACGGTAAATATTAAATACATTTTTTGTTTCTCTCTCTCTGTAAAGGATTCACTGATGAGAACAGTAAATGGTTGAAACCATCAAAAAGAAAGCGCAAAATTGATGAAGCTGAAAGTGAAGATGACAGTGATGAGCACTGGGAGGAGACGGAGGAGGAGGAGGAGGAGGAGGAGGAGCAGCAGCAGCAGCAGCAGAAGCAGAAGCAGAAGAAGAAAGCAGGGAAAGACCAAGGAAAAAATAATGAAAAATCTGAAGTGAAAATGGAGGAGGTTGATGACGATGATGACGATGATGAAGAAATGGTAGACGACTATGGCGCGCCTGATGACGGCAGTGCGGATGACGCAGCAGAAGAAGACAGTGATGCAGAGGAAGTATGTAAAGCCAACACTTCAGCAATTACATCGAGTGTATCTTAAAAAGTTCAAAGTTGTTAATGTAGTAAAAGTTAATATTCTGATTTAATAACTACTGTCCTTTGCTATTACTTCACGTTTAGCTCCTTCCAATTGAGCGTGCAGCCAAGAAAGAGCAAAAGATGAAAGAAACCATGGGTCTCGAGAGTGATGATGATGATGACGACGACGATGATGAGGAGGAGGAGGAGGAGGAGGAAAAAGATGATGAAGATGAAGATGCTGACATGGATGAGGATGACGCAGTACAGGCCAACATCGAGGAAATTGACAAATTTAAGCTTCCTGTGGCAGACGAGACTGAGAGGGAAGGTGAGTGATTTAAGATATTTCCCATACGATTCCAAAAAGCAACACGTTACAGCAGATTTACACCAAATGCTCTGCAAACAATAATAGCATTTTTCTCTGCATTCTTAAGGTATCCTGCCTCTAGACCTGAAGACAATTCATCAGCGAATAAAGGACAACATTGATGTCCTTTGTAATTTCTCAACGAAAAGGGAGGAGGGGAAAGAGAGGGCAGAGTACATCTCACTCCTGAAGAGAGATCTCTGCACTTATTACAGCTACAACACCTTCCTCATTGAGAAATTAATAGACCTCTTCCCTCTCTCAGAGGTCTGTGTTCTCCCATGGTGGCTGAATGATATACACAGTTACAAAGTAGAAATTTTTTGCTATTGTTAAGACGCAGTTGCCATTGTGGGTGTAGTTGAAATTATTGTAATGTTTGTTAGCTTCATTTGGTCTTCATTTTTTCTTGACAGCTGGTTGATTTCCTTGAGGCCAATGAAATTCACAGACCTGTCACCATTCGGACCAACACATTGAAAACAAGGAGGCGGGACCTTGCACAGGTAACTGCTTGGGCTTTAAAACATGGATTGAATTTTCATATAGAAATTTTTACAAAATATCTTGCACGTCTCACGTGTTTGTCTATGTCTTTCCTTCTTTAAGGCCCTCATCAACAGAGGAGTGAACCTTGATCCACTGGGTAAATGGTCTAAAGTGGGTTTGGTGATCTATGACTCCTCAGTACCAATAGGTGAGATTCAGTGAATTACTGTATAGGATCTACATCTGTATAGGAGATTTTAAGGATCTTTATTGGAGGACATCAGATTGACCGCAGCCTCACCAGCTCGAACTGTAATCTTACAACAGGTGCAACACCAGAATATCTGGCTGGTCAATACATGCTGCAGGGAGCCTCCAGTTTTCTACCAGTCATGGCGCTTTCACCTCAGGAGGGAGAGTTGGTGCTGGATATGAGCTGCGCTCCAGGAGGCAAGACCAGCTATATTGGTAAGATGCCTCAGTTATTCCGTTCAGTTGTTTTGCGTTACTATTGACTACGATTGATTGATTTGGTCATTGGTTAATCTGCTAAGTCATATGGATAATAAGTGACTGAAGGAAGAAATTATAGTAGGGGTGTTCTTTTGTTTTTTAGTTGAGATGAGTATCCAAATATGAGCAAATAAAATTCTGTATGGCTAAAATAATTGATCATTTCGGCTGTAATGTAGATTATAGCAAATGCAAACCTTTCTCACATTAAAATGAAACATACTTAATGATGTATGTGAATGTTCCACTTTTAGCTCAGCTAATGAGAAACACAGGCATGATCGTGGCTAATGATGCCAACGCTGAAAGATTGAAGAGTGTGGTGGGAAACATCCACCGCCTAGGCGTCACCAACACTGTGGTCTGTAATTACGATGGAAGGCAGTTTCCAAAGGTAACATTCATACAGAGAGCTAATTTCTATGGTGTGTCGTTTACTCGACATTGTATGCAGTGTGCTGACTTGTTGACTCTTTTGCCCACAGGTAATGGGTGGCTTTGATAGAGTACTGCTTGATGCTCCGTGCTCAGGTACAGGAGTCATTGCTAAAGATCCAGCAGTGAAAACCAGCAAGGTAAACTGCCCTTCACCATTCATGTCCTTCATAGAGCCATATTTTAGATGTTAAATAACATTTTTAATACTTTGTTCCTGCGATTCTCCTGCTTCCCCATAGGACGAGGCAGATATCCAGCGCTCAGCTCACCTGCAGAAAGAGTTGCTTCTATCTGCCATAGACTCGGTCAATGCTGAATCACCGTCTGGAGGATATTTGGTCTACTGCACATGCTCAATAATGGTGAGTGTAGCTGTGGATTGACATTTATGTGCCCAAACCTGATTATGATTATGGTGTAGATTATCTAAGAAAATTGATTTTCTTTGAAAATTTGGAATCAATGAACATGTGTTCCACTAGGTGGAGGAGAATGAATGGGTGGTGGACTATGCTTTAAAGAAAAGGAATGTCAAACTGGTTCCCACAGGACTTGACTTTGGCAAGGAGGGCTTCACAAGGTAAATAAGATAAATAGTGTTTTCACCAAGCATTGGGGTTGAAAGGCAACCACTTTTAACCATGTTTTTTTTTTTTTTTTTTATTCTTCAAGGTTCAAAGAACGCAGATTCCATCCTTCTCTGAAACTCTCTCGGCGATTTTACCCTCATTCCCATAATATGGATGGGTTTTTTGTTGCCAAACTGAAGAAGTTCTCCAATGTAATTCCAACCACACCAGCGGGAAAAGGTAAAACAATTTCTATGACTACTTGACAGCTCAGTTCATGATAGTTAATGTTTCATGTCATACTAACTGTTTCTCTGCTAATATAGATGAGGAAGATTCAGAAGCTCCTGAAGCGACGGCAGCTACACAATCTCCCCCGGTGAAACCTTCTAAAAGCGACAAGATCAGTAAGACTGTTCCTGGTAAGGCAGGCAGTGCAAAAGAAAAAGCCCAACACAATGGAACTGCAGCAAAGGAAAAGGCAAAGATCAAACCTAAAGGCAAAAAGAACTCAACCACCGGACCAAAACAGGCAAAGATCGCCAAGATGGATCCAGAGACTGTGAAAGGGGCAGAGGCCAAGAAGCCCACAGTGAAGACAACTGAGGAGACTGAAACGTCAAAAGCTGGAAAAAAGACAGGGAGCAGATTTGAGAAAAAGCAGGGCAAAAAGACAAAATCACATTTGAAGGGAAAGAAAAGAATGGGAAAGAATAAATTCAAAAAGTTGAAAAAAATGTTGCAAAAGTCAGAGTAGAGTGACGTTGTATACAGTCTGTACAAATGTACTGGGTAATGTAAAAGCTTTGTAAAACTCCATTACTCTACCAGATTCAGGTCTATTTGGTTGTAGTTGGTGTGTTATGTTGGTTTTTCAGAGCAACAATACTCAGTGTGTTAAACATAATTGTATGTGCAGGCGAATTTGACCAGTCAGCAATGAGTGTAGTCTTCCCTTTTTATTTGTATTACAGAATTTTCTTGGTGTTTGTCTGTTGATTTAATTCCAGATTGCGACAACTTTCAGAAACCTGTTCCGCATAATAAATCTTTTAAGATATTTTCCTCTTTCCTTGTTTTATTCATTATTAATTGGAAAAAGTTTTACTTGTCTTAACTACTAAATCCTTGTTGTGTGATGAGTGGAGGTAAATGTTAACATCATCTATGAAGAACGCTTTAATTTTAATTTTATCATCATCACTATTTAAAATTTGACAGTTTTGTTGGTCATACACTCAAATATTTGTAATAGAGATCAATTTGACCACAAATAACTTTTTAAACACCAGAGGCTGTATTTGTAGTTGAAATTATGACAGAGAAACATGTTGAATATTTGAAATAGAACTGCAATGAGTGATAATGTATCTTATACGGGGGGGGACTAAATCTATTTTATTTGTATTCAGAGGTGGATTTATCTAATTTTAACCGGATTCCCCAAAAGAAGTCAAAGGTCCGCAGACTGCCAGAATATGAACAGACTCAGATTAAATTCAGATGTTGGTCCGTCACACCTTCAGGTAAAAAAATAAAATAAAATAAGGCCTGTGTGTAGGTGTGTGTTCTCTCCATATACCTACTGTCTTTAATCATATGTGCGGAGGTTCACATTTAGTGAAGTTAAGTGTGGCATCGTTAGTCCATGTGTGTTATTCACACTGGGAAAGGTCAGATCGGTCCAGTCCACACAGGAAGCCGTGTTGTTTACATTTTCCAAGATGGCGGCGGGGATGTATTTGGAGCACTATTTGGACAGTAAGATGCTAACCGTGATAAAATCGCAATGGGAAACGCGTCTGTTTGATATTTTAGATGGCGTGTTCCTCTGTGCTTCGTTGTGTTGTGTGTAGTTTGTCGTGAAACGGCCGCTGTGAGTAGGTGTAGGTGTTTCGTAACGGCCGGCGGGTTTGGGCTCTGGCTATTTGCTGGAAGCACACACCGTACTGTGTTGAGGAAACAATGCTGCCTGAGAGCACACAGTACAGAGACTACAGGAGCTGTTAAAGAAAGAGCTCCAGATCCCTGAACGAGCAGGATTGTTCCGTAGTTGTGCCTCGTATTGTTTAGCAGGGAAAGCTGGCTAATGGCAGCTGGAGCTAGCTTGTAATGCTCACGTTGTTTGGTGCTGAACTCTCTGCTCCTTCATTTCACTTCTCCAGGCATAGAAAACCTCCCGTTCGAGCTGCAGAGAAACTTCAATTTGATGAGGGACCTCGATCAACGCACAGAGGGTGAGACAGAGAAGTCTGAAAACACAGGCCATGTGTGTCCCATTTGGAGAAATTAGAGCTGTTAAACACAAAGCCATCTTTTAAAACTATGGTCAGTCAGATCTGCCCAAGTTCAGTCTGAGGTGGTTTTTCAACGAGAGGAATGTGGAAGAAAATGGGCTTTGGTCTGACGTTTGTGTCTTCACATTTATGTTAGATATTGATAGACTTCTACTTCTTTCGGCATCTGGAAATCCACCCAATCATGTAAACCAAAAAGACAAAAAAATATTTTTATTTTTACTATGAATGTTTATTTTCACACACAAATAAAGAGGAACTTGGTATGAGTGATCAGAAATGGACATAACTTAATATTTTAGGCCAACAATATTGGGAACCACTGCACTTTCCAGTGATAAAATAGCAGAATATAAAACACCCTTAGAGTTGGGAATTATTAAGTAAAGAATAACCATTTCTGTATGTTCCTATAAACGGTGAAATCACATTTGTTTTTTTATTTTATTCCTTGTCACTCCTTTAGATCTCAAAGGACAAATAGACTCTTTGGCTAAAGAATACACAGCCAACGCCCGGACTCTTTCCTCTGAGCAAAAGCTGTCCATACTGAGGCAGATTCAGCAGTCCTACAGTAAATGCAAAGAGTTTGGCGATGATAAGGTGCAATTGGCCATGCAGACCTATGAAATGGTTAGTATCCTATAAATAAACACAATGTTTACATATATCTGTGAATCATATGAGTAGATCAATACAGAGACGCACTGTAACATGTGCATCACAGCCACTTTGCTGAATTTCTGTTTTCTGCAGGTTGACAAGCACATCAGACGTCTTGACACAGACCTCGCTCGGTTTGAAGCTGACCTGAAGGAAAAGCAGATTGAGAGCACAGACTATGATTCCACCTCCAGTAAGGGAAAGAAAGGTATGTGTCCATTATTTTTGTTGCATGTCTTTTTTTTATTCTTGCATTAAGAAATTGAAAAATCTTTTAAATGACTGCTTAGGTGCATATTTATTGAAATGATTGTGTTTCTCCAGGTGACTCCAGACAGAAGGAAAAAAAGGCAGCTAAAACAAGGTCTAAAGTGAAAAGTTCAGATGAAGATGGCAGTCCCAAGAGCGCACAGAAGAAAGTCAAACTCCTTCAACCGTATGTTGTGCATCTACTTTCAGGCTTGTGGTGGAGCTGTGTTTATTTGCTGCGATTAAAATAATAATAATAGTTCCACTACTGACATTAAAATATGTTACCTTTATCATCAGAGGAGAATTTAACACCCCTTCTTCCAACTTTGGGAACGTGCACCCATCTGATGTGCTGGACATGCCAGTGGACCCGAACGAACCCACATATTGTCTGTGTCATCAGGTCTCTTATGGCGAGATGATCGGCTGTGACAACACTGATGTGAGTTTTGGTTTATGGGGCACTTAGACAAGAGTGCAAATTCCTTTGGCATGATACCTTTTTATGTGTTTTGTAGACATTTTTGCATTGCCACAGGTATTTCAATTGGGCTTAAAACTGGGAAAGATTTGATTTGGGAATTGAAAAATCCTGGGGACAAACACCACAAAAAGGACACTAACCTTCATCTTTGCTTTTGTGAGTAATTAATAACCTAATACCATCGGTAGCATTCAGAAAAGGTGAAGGGGCAAAAAGTGGAGACTGTTTTCTCCACGACGACTTCTAGAAGAGATACACAGTTGTTTCTGACGTTTATAAGGAAAGTGTAAAGCTTATTCTATTTTCTATCCCCAGCAGATTGAGGCAGATGGCCACCCACCCTGAGTCTGGTTTTTAGCTGGTCTCTTCTTGGTGACAGGGAGTTTTTCCTCCTCCCTGTCCCAAGACCCTGACCTCATCGTTGAAACACTTTTTCTCTAAAATATCGGAAGGCTTTAACCCCATTCCGTAAAGTGCCCTGAGATCATGTACTCAATGATTTGGTGGTATATAAATAAAATTTTTATCAAAGTATTGCAAGATCAAACAAAGAAACTATGCAGCAAAATATGTACACAGTGAAAGCATTTTATAGAATACAAAGAAAACTATGAACTCGAGACTATAAGCAGAGGCCCCTAAAGGCACTCCAAACATAATTTGATTAGAAAATTGGAAACATTGCCAAAAGTAAGATCGTCAGTAAAATAATGATAGTTTTCAGGGAGAAGCAGTAATTTCTGTATAAATATCTCTCTCCATCAAATGTTCCCCTGCCTTAGAAAAGCAAGGAACATTTGATGTAATAGCCTGTCAAAATATGAGTAAATAGCATTAACATTAAATGCCCTTTATGTATCACAAAGGCCAACAAACTTTTATGGTTGAATTCTGACATTGAGAGGGTTAAACAGATTAATTTAGAAAATATAAATAGTAGTCATGTTACACGACAGTAATCACTTATCACTTAAATAGATTTGCACTCTCTATCCTATATATTCTTCCTAGATTATAAATGTGAAAGTCATAAGAGTCCTCTGGTCTTTTGGCTCTCCCTCAGCCAGTAAGGGTGATTAAATGTCACACAACACATAGTGTATGCATCATTTCCTCTTGACAAGATTTACGTTGCTTCCAACTGTTTGCTTTGTCTTAGCGGTTAGTGCTCCATTTGCAAAACATTCAACAGTATATTGTCCATTTAATTTTTTCTCCAGTGCTCCATTGAGTGGTTCCATTTCGCATGTGTGGGCTTGACAACTAAACCAAGAGGAAAATGGTGAGAAACTGGAATTAAAATTAAACTGAAGCTGAAATGTCCCATCCAACTTTCCATGCATTGTTTTAGTCAATCGCCTAATTGCTTACATTATTTTTTTTATGAATTTCACGCAGGTATTGTCCACGGTGCTCTCAAGACAGAAAGAGGAAATAAAAAAACAAACAAAAAAGCAAACTGGTTGTCCTGGAACAAAATGTGGACACTGGTCAGATGGAGAATGAGAAGAATATTTCTTCATTAGTTACTAGAACTTTTAGTTTCTCATCTTCCTTAACATTTGGTGCTTTTTTTTATGTAGTTTGCCTTGGTCTGATGCAGTGTGTGTGAAGGAGCCAAGTGGTTACAATTGTATTTAAATATTGATTTGTTTTTTGTAACAGTTGACATTTTTTATTTTTATTTTATTTTTTTTTTGCCTTTTTCCTTTTGGTGCTGTTATTGTGACTTTTTTATCATTTGTTTTACAAAAGAATAATCAACACTAAAACTGACTCATGGCTTAACGGTTGACATTTCCATGATACTGTATTCATTATTATGCCTATAAAATTTAAGTATTTTCTCAGAACAGTTTTGCCATGGATTGTTGTTTGTTTTTATGTTTTTGTATTAGTTTTTTGAGGGGGCGGGGGGTTAATTTTGCTTTGCTTGTTATATGGTTAGTTCTGTGCTTAGCCTTGGAACACTAGTTTTATTTTTTGAACAGGACAAAAGAATATGAAGAAATATGGTGCATCCCCACAATATTAGCCTGTGGTAGTGAGTTAAACCATTTCCTTTTAACATTTGATTGAGTGCTGTATAGAAAGTAAAAACATTTCATGAAAAGTATTGTCATTTCTGTAGCTGAAACATTGGTACAGGGAGAAGGGGTTGATTGTGTCGTCAATCATTTTAATACAGCTACTACCTCAAAAAAAAAAAAAAAAAAATACTGCTTGTGTGGTCCTTTGTGCGTTTTTCACTGCACTGAAATGAACATTGAGTATATTATTTTTCTCAGTGTGTGGGATATACCAGGCTACAAGTGAGGAGGGAAACGGCAGCATGTTGAATTCCAAATGGAAACTTTCATTCTGTAAGCGCCATCAGCAACCACTAGGCCATGAGTTAGAGACGTCTTCAGAGATGAGGAATCAGGACTCATGAGTCAGTAAGATGATTTGAGCTTTTAACTTAACACTGAAGAGCAACATGGTTTGCTTCACTTGGCATATAATGTAAAAATGTTCTTATGTATGCATTAACATGAGCAGCACAGTGGCGTAGTGGTTAACGCTGCCGCCCCACAATAAGAACCTATTCCCGGTGTGGGCAGCCATCCAGGTTAATTGGTGATGAGTGATGGACTGGGCAAGGAAAAGTGAACCCCCCCCCCCAGAGACTGGACCAGAGACAGAACCCCTCCACAGACCGGACTGGACCAGAGACTGGACCCCTCCACAGACCAGACTGGACCCCTCCATAGACCGGACTGGACCAGAGACCGAACCCATCCATAGACCGGACTGGACCAGAGACTGGACCCCTCCACAGACCGGACTGGACCAGAGACCGAACCCATCCATAGACCGGACTGGACCAGAGACCGAACCCATCCATAGACCGGACTGGACCAGAGACTGGACCCCTCCACAGACCGGACTGGACCAGAGACTGGACCCCTCCACAGACCGGACTGGACCAGAGACTGAACCCATCCACAGACCAGACTGGACCAGAAACTGGACCAGAGACTGGACCCCTCCATAGACCGGACTGGACCAGAGACTGGACCCCTCCACAGACCGGACTGGACCAGACTTCACTACACTACACTACTTCCACTACATTGTCCTTCAAATGTAGTGAAAAATGTTTGAAGGACAAACGGCAGTGACCACCTTTTTGACAAAATATTTGTTTGGAAAATTTCTCTACCGTTTATTTTCTTATTCTCTTTTCTTTTAATTATGCTGACTGGACATTTTCCCACCGAACTTCAGACAACAGAAAACAGCCTGGCACAGCAACAGTAAATAACAGTAGCCCCTCTGCCCTGGGCCCGGGACAGCAGACCCGTTTGCCCCGCCCACTGACTTCGATGGGTGAGTTTGACAGATAAAATAAAATAATGAAGCACTGCAACAGGACCGTGGAATAATGAATCATATTATAATTAATGGTGTATTTTTAGCCATTTCAGCCCTTCCTGCACAGAGAACATCCGGCAGAAAGACCCGTTCGTGAACGTTCGTGCTTCTCCACTGGGCGGCGCTGTTGGTCAACCACGGTGTGGGAGGCGCACGTTTCTGACGTCAGCGAAGCGGTAGAACTGGGCGACGGCTCCTTGGCGCGATTTCCATACAAATTTGAATCAGACCGTTTGCAGACGGAAAGAGGAGCACGAAGTACTTCTGCTCACTGGTCGACGTTTTGGCTGACGGAACCGCTGCTGTTACAGGTGAGCCTTGAATTTCCACATTTGTAAACAACTGTTTTCAGTTTGCTTTGGCTGCGACCATTAAACGATAACTTTAAACGGCTAACATGTTGTGCTACACAATCTGGAAGCCTCAGTTAGCTGCTAGTTAGCTGGCTAGCTTAGTTCACAACAATGAAGTTGTGACTGAAAAAAAGCGTCGTTTACGGGCATTGAAATGTAGCAAGAGCATATTCAATTATTTTTCGCAGGAGGAGGCCTCAAATGTGTTGCTGAAATGTATCTATTTGGTTCTGGAGGCACTTATTTTTTAAGACTATTATGTGGGGTTGTTTGACGCTTATATGGGTTAAGTTTTCATTAAACAAAATAAATGAATCTATCATTGGGCTTCAGTCCGAAATACTGGTAATGTACTAAAACAAATGTGTCCGAGGAGCATGTGGTATTAAAATATTGTTCATAATAATCAAAGCTGCAGCTTCCCTTGGTGAATATCAAGTAAGTATTGTGATACCACCCCCCACCCCCACCCCAAGTTGATTACTGCAAGTAAACTAATTTGCGTTTCTTTGATCAGGGATGTCGTGGGACTTCTTTGTACCTGTGTGCATAGGAGACTTGGTGAAGACTGGTGGAATCAATCAATATGTCGTTCAGGATGTGGTCCACCCAAAGCAGCTGCCATCCCATCTCACCAGTAAGTAACCAAAACACGTTTTGGAAATTTTGCAGTTTTTTCATGTTGTGAACCAATAGAGCTGGTGTTAGAGATTTTGCCTCTGTGAAACAGAATTCAAGGTTGCGTTGAGGAACCAGGGGCCTTTGTGTATATTGGAACACTTTGACACTGGCTACAGTGTGCTCCAGTAAGTCTTGATCATGTTAAGCTTCATCTTATTACTTTTGTTGAGAGATATGGGCCACGAAACTAATGGCTTTACTTCTTAGGCAATGCAACTTGGTGGAGCTGGGTGTGAAAGAGGATATGTTGGAGATACTTGTACAAGGTCAGATCTTTTATGTTTAACCTAGAGAAATCCTGACTTTATGTTTGTGTGCTCATGAATTTTCTTGCTTCTTTTCCTTTCAGTGGTTAGTGGTCTGGCTGCATCCCTTCCAGTGTTCCTTGTCTCTACCTCTATCTCAGCTGCAGAGCGTAAAGAGAAGCTTAATGCGGTCAAGATGAGTGTCTTCCTGCTTTGTAAGCTTACAGAGACCTTGGAGAGCTATTCCTGCAGACAGGGTATTATCACTGCACCTGGAAAGGTATGGTTAATGTAATATTTTAAAAATGCATAACGATGATGGTGATTTATATTCAACCATTTAAAACGTCCAATGATGAGATCAAGGCAAGTACAATGATACAGTCAGCCCAAGGGAATGTGGTTTCTTGCCTGCTGTAATGTGGGTAATCTTGGTAGTGTGGTGAAGTTCTACTGGATTGCTGTAAGGGCCCACACACAGTAACCTTGCTATCTTCTACTATCTTTGTCCCTCCCAAGAGCAATGGGTTTGAATAAGATGGAGATGTCATACAATGTGTGTATGTGTGTTTGTCTGTGTGTAAGTCGTATGAGTGTTTACATGTCAGCTGGCAAGAACTACATTCTCTTTATAATTGGTCTGGTGGATATGAATTTTGTCTTTGGTAATCTGAGGGCCCATATAGTGTGTTAAATTTTACTTAGGTCTTTTTGTTGTTATCTGAGTATGCAGTCCATTATCAATGACGCTTTACTGACTAATGTTCTACTGACTTTTTTTTTTTTTTTTTGGTGGGGGGGGCAGGGTAATAAAAAGAGCAAAGCTGTTGGTGAAGGACTCATGCAATGGGACTCGGAGAGAGAGAGTGTGCTACAGGCCCTAGTCCAGCTCCTCCAGCTGGATATCCGTTCCCTATGGAACCTCTCCTTGGTGGAGGAAGAGTTCATCAGGTGATCTGTTCTCTTGTGCACTCTAAGCAATTGTACATTACTGAGTTTAGCTTTTGTAATTCAGTAGGGTGACATAATTTCCCTTTTTCTTGGATTTCCTCTATACCGATTAAATTTGTTCCAATATCAGAACAGCTCCAACACCGCATAAATACCAAAATCTGCTAATCTGTGTATTAGAGGTTTCCCCAGATGTCTAAGCAAATATTTGCTGCTCTAAAATGGTATCTTGCACTGACTACTGGTTTATAGCATTTAGTTGTTTTTTTTTTTTTAATATTTTTTTTTTTCCTTCTGTGCCTTTGTGCTATAGCTGTGTGACCTGCTGCTGTTACAAACTATTAGAGAACTCAACCATCAGTCATGTCAAGAGCAAACCTACAAGAGATTGTATAATCCACCTACTGGGTGTGCTGATCAAAAAGTACAATCACCTTCTGGGTTAGTTGCTCACCCATGCTGAGTATATGAAGACAATTTATAACTAATAATGTACCAGACTTTTGCATTTAATTTAATCATATGCTTCTCTAATCTCTTACAGGTGCAAGTGTCAAGGTGATCCAGTTGCTCCAACACTTTGAGCAGTCATCATCTGTTTTTGCCCAAGCAGTGTCTGTGTGGAGCACAGAGTATGGAATCAGGGCTATTATAGGGGAAATAATGAGGTCAGAGCACAAGAGTTAAACCACCATGTGTTTTTGTGCATTGCTACAAATTACACAAAAGTTGATGCCTTGTTTTTTTTTTTTTTTTTTTTTTTTTTCCGCCTACAGAGAGATTGGCCAGAAGTCAAGTGAGGAACTTGCCAGAGAGGGGTCAGGGGTCAAAGCCTTTGCTTCCTTCCTATCAGAACTTAGTTCTTTGGTGCCTGAATTAATGATCCCCAACATTAGTGTGCTCATCACACATCTGGAAGGAGAGGTAATGCTCACTGAACGGGTCAACATATTAAGAAGATACAGACTTCTTTGGTGTACTTTGTGATTGGCGAGTACTGCACTATTTTGTGTTTCACATTGTAACATAATTTTTTCTTGTCTCCTTGTGCCAATGAGGACTATTGATGCTCAAACAATATCCTTTGAATGTTTTCATTATGCTTTAGTTATGTTTTGCCCAGTGATGAGACCAAGGCGAATATGATCTTACTGAATGAGAGCTGGGTTCTTCTTTGCCTTGACTGGCAGGTAATCTTGGCAGTGCAGAGGAGGATTCCTGCTCTGCTGTAAGGGCCTGCCTACAGTGACTTGGCTCGTCTCAAATTATTCCTCAGCAGTTATAGTGGAGTAATTGCTGGGATGACGCTGACAGTGTGTGTGTGTGTGTGTGAGTGAGAAAAGCAAAAAGTTCAGCCGGCTCTCTTTTGCTTTCAGTCTGCAATGATTTGCGTCTTTGGTAATCTGAGGGCAGTTTCCAGAAAATCATCAGGATTCAGCTGGAACTAACGAATTACATTCATTTTTCTGAGAATGTCTGTCGTACACAACACCTTATTTCTTACTCCATAAGTATTTTACTGACATAAGAACATGTTTAAATGTGGCCTAATTCCCAGCTTCCCTGTTTTCCAGAGCCACACAATGCGTGTTGCTGTCTGTGAAGTGCTGGGAGAGATTCTTGTGCGGGTGCTCTGTGGTGATGGCCTTGATGAGTCTGGTAAATCTGACCGCAACAGATTCCTTGACACACTGCAGGAGCATCTGCATGACACGCATTCCCATGTGAGGGCACGTGTGTTGCAGGTCTACACTCGCATTGTAAACAGCAAGGTATGTTTTCAAGTCTCTATGCTCTGCTTAAACTGTAACATTAGTACTGTCAGCTAATTAAAACGGTCTGTTTTAGGCACTGCCCCTGTGTAGGTACAGCGAAGTAATGGAGCTTGCGGTGGGGAGGCTGATGGACAAATCTATAAATGCAGTGAAGAGTGCTATCCAGCTCTTGGCAGCCTTCATAGCCCACAACCCCTACAGCTGCAAGGTATATGAAACTTATATATATATATATATATATATATATATATATATATATATATATACACACACACACACACACACTGTAGTGCTTTTTCAGGTTTAACAAACTAACGTGAATTTTCTCTCAGCTAAGCAGTGCCGACTTGAAGAAACCACTGGAGAAAGAGACTGCTAAACTCAGAGAGATGAAGGAGAAGGTTGCGGGGAAAGCACCAGGTACAAATAAGTTCTTCATGTTGAATTCACTTTCATTTCCAGTGACGAGACCAAGGCGAATATGAGCTTACTGAATGAGAGCTGGGTTCTTCTTTGCCCTCTTTGCCCTAACTGGCAGGTAATCTTGGCAGTGCAGAGGAAGATTTTTGCTTTGCTGTAAGGGCCTGCCTACAGTGACTCGGCTTGACCGAAATTATTCCGTATTGATAGTCACAGTGGAGTAATCATGGGGAGGAAGCTGATAGTGTGTGGTGTGTCTTTCCATTTGGATGCATGCATAAAAGGGAAGGCGTTTAGCAAGCTCTCTTTGGTGTTCACTGAGCAATGATTTACGTCTTTGGTTATCTGAGGCCCAAATTCATAAACTTAGGGTAAAGTAACATTGAAACAGATATCAAAAGTATTGTTTGGTTTTTGTGTTTGTTTGTTTTGTTTGTTTGTTTTCATCTATGCCAAAAAAAAAAAATCTCGAATTGAATATAAAAAGGAAAAATGGGATGGAACATTTTCAGTAGAACATCCATGTACCATTATGTTACATTACAGCTTGAAATTGACAACAGAACACACAACCTTCTTAATACATTTCATTGCTGATCAAATACAAATTGAAGAATTTATCATTATTTGCTTGGGGGAAAAAAATCTGAATCCGAGAATAGAGGAGTGAACCAGGAATATGGTACAAAATGATCAAAGGGTGGCACTCTAGAGCCCATCATGATAACTAAATTTTAAACCTTTTGATTTCTTTCTTTCTGTAATTGTTCTGGAATCTTTTTAGTACCAACCTGCATCCATTATTCACTATCATTTCCCTACTGGCAGTGGCAGTAATTAAAGCATCTGAGCTGTGGGCTGCCATGGAGCCTGAGCTGCTTGTTACTGTCAGGACAGAGCTGGAGCCCACAAGTGAAACAGCAAAGGAGCAGCAGGAAAATGAGGACGACGGGGATGTGCAGGAAGAAAAGGAGGCAGAAGATATCAGGGCAACCGCAGTGAAGAT
Source organism: Echeneis naucrates (assembly GCF_900963305.1). Lineage (NCBI taxonomy): Eukaryota > Metazoa > Chordata > Actinopteri > Carangiformes > Echeneidae > Echeneis > Echeneis naucrates. Next base: position 16,333,825 of record NC_042516.1, read on the forward strand.
TGCTCAGTACCTCAGAGTCAACAAATACAGGTGACGCTAATCACCAGTGTTTGCCTGGGAGAAGTTAACTTGAGTGTCACTCCCTGAAAGATTTTTTTTTTTTTAAACCCTCACTGTCAATTGGCAGATAATTTGACGTGTCTTTTCTGTTCCATCATGCCAGGAGTGCTGTGCGTCTTTGTGTGAAAGCTCATAACTGGTTCCCTCAATCTGAGATGTTTGCGTCTCTGGCCACTCTTACTCCGGACACGCTAATGGAAACACTGGCTCTGATTTTTAAAGGTAAAGGGTGTGCTTGTTTCACTTGAAACATTGCCATCAAGAGAGGCTCACCAAAAGTGCTCTCCACTTGCCACTGTCTTAATGGAGGCAGTGGAGAGTGCAATGCAAATTCAATTAATTGGAGGAAATTCATTTTACATTTCAGTGTCACTTCATTGAAATATATATATATATATATATATATATATATATATATATATATATATATATATATGCCTTTACCAGAGTGTGAGGTGAAGATGTATTCTATTAGAGCCTAGAGCACCTATCACACTAGATGTCTGATTCATAATGTATTTTTAGAACACTTGATGACTTAGTATGACACAACCACCACCAACACTGTACTTCAGTTTCACAGCAATATTTGATCACTGTATTCAGTTTTTGTATCTAAACATAAATTAGTCACTTGTTCAAAACAGCTTACACATTTTTTTGTAGTAAAGTACACAAAATCGCAAGTGCAACAGCTGTTAAAGCACAAGTGAAAATTTGTGAAATCCCTACCCTAAGTATAATCTTGAAGCATTACATACTATAGACTTCTTTCTGAATTTTAAAAAAATTCATCTTACGTTGTTCAGCAATAGCTAAGGTCCCCTTCAGATGTGCTTTTCCAGGGGCCAAATCTGTGCTTACAACAAGACATATATTGGCCCTGTGAAATTAAATGGGAAATGATGGCCTATTCTGGGCTGTTAATGTTACAGCACAGAGAGCAACTTTAACTTCAATAATGCACCAGCTGCAGGAAGTGTTTTGAATAGAAAGATGGCTTATTGGTGTTTGAATTCTTGGATGATTTCTTTGAGCAAACTAATTTCTGCTTCATACGGCTGCTGATGTTTTTCTCAGGCTCAGATGAGGATGCTGCTGAGCTCACCCAGGACTTGCCACCAACCCCACAGAAAGATGGTGAGAAAGATGGGGAGGACGGGGAGCTGAAGAAACAGGAAATGTTGGTGCAATACCTGAGAGACACAGAGACCTTCGCCTTAGAAGTGGAGAGAGCAATCTCTGTTATCAACAACATGCTGTACTGGAAAACCACTTCAGGTAGCAAGCAGTATTTCCTGGAGTGGAAACACTTGTATATTTGTTTGAATTTACTCTGTAGTGAGATAAAGATATTGTATGTCCTCTAATAAGTTTTGTTTTGTTTTTTTAAGTTGTACAGGAAGCTGTGCAGTTCTGTGTGACAGTGTGCGAGTTCAGTGTTGCCAACTCTATCAGTGGCGTGAGGAAGATGTTGCCTCTGGTATGGTCAACTGACTCTGCCATTAAAGACGCTGTCGTTGAGGCCTATAGGCGTCTTTATCTGAACCCTCAGGGAGACACCATCAGGTCTGTAGAGCCAGAACTTATAAAATGTGTCCTGTTCAGGTTCCAGGGTGATCACATAGGACTATCATTTTAGATTGATATTTAATTAATTATTTCCTCTAAGAATCAAACCTTTGGGCCTTTTTGTGTGTGTGTGTGTGTGTGTGTGTGTGTGTGTGTCAATTGCTGGATATTAGTTGGCCAACCATTGATTCTAAAACATTCAATGAAAAAGCTGCATGGACTTACTTGATGAGCTTTTTTGGGTATATGGTTCTCAAACCTAAACCCAAATTAATATCAAGCACCATATGATTTATGGAACTAATATCTAAAATCACTTAAAATGAAATCTATTCTATATATATATATATATGCACGCATGCACACGTACAAGAATCATTAAAGGTCTCATCTTTTATCAGGATCAAAGCCCAGACTCTTGTAGACAGCCTCTCTGAGCTGATGGTGGATGCGTCTCTCGGCACAATCCAGTGTCTTGAGGAAATAGTGAGTAATTCTTTATTATTTTTATTTATTTATCTTCATTCTCTCATAGCTCACTAAGATCAGAAGAAACCTTACTATGCAGAATACAGACGAACATATTTGTAATAACAGTAGATTGCATACAAAAGGTTTGCATCCTGTGCTTTTAAAAATATTTTCATTTTAAATGAATTCAAAACATGTGTGGGGAGCTTTCACCACTCACTTGTTTCTGTAGGTGCAGGAGTTCTTTGGCAGTGGCAGCAATCTTCAGTCCACTGTGGTGCAAATCTTGTGGGAGAGATTTACTGGGAAACGAGAGACTTCTGGCTTACACAGGCGAGCTGCAGTGTTGCTGCTGGGCATGGCAGCACGGTAAGACATCAGCCGCTTTCAGATTGTTCTTAGTGAATAATTACTTGTACCATGATGAAGAAAAGGGATTGGTCAGTTTCACCCAATATACTGGTATTATTCTGCTCCCTCTGAAGGTGTAGCGCTACCTGGGTTTTATAGAGAGCAACCCAAGCTGGCAAGTCCTGATTTAGTAATTGATCAGATGTCATGTTTATTCATTTTCTGATTTTGTCCTCATTCTGATTTGATCAAATTTTTCACACTTGGCAATAGTGCTGTGCGATATGGACAAATTTATATCCCGATATAGGTA